>NW_024412700.1:2614505-2666171 GCF_014898765.1 Herpailurus yagouaroundi | reverse complement strand
GTTTTCTCTTCCATTCGCTTCTGTATGTTTTAAAGATGGTCTCACTGCATCGATCTCCTGATCCACTGGATCTCAAGCATCTGCTCAGAAACCACTGGGGTACAGCACTGGCTTCCAAATGCTGGTAGCAAAGAATTGCCTGAGCGCTCGTCAAAACCAAACATCCTCCACCCTTGTCCACAGAGATTCTGACCCAGTAACTGTGGGATGCTCCACAGAATCCTCCACTTTTAACTGACTTCTCAGGGAATGCCACTGGTTTCCAGGCAGTCCTTGGGTACCAGCCCTGAACCAGAACCTGCGTTTTGACTCAGTTCACCTGGCTAGGGAATATTTCTAAGATGGAATCTCATCGCATGTTTCTAAAACGTCAACTAACTTCAACCTGCTCCATGGACGCAGAATATATACTTACCTGAGCCGAAGGCCTCCGTCCACGGGCAGGAAGCAGTTGAGGCAAAAATCTGTGGTGATATCGACACAAACCTGTCCCGCTACAAGACAGGAACAGCCTCAACCATAAGCTAATGGCCTGCCAATGAATGCTGGATGTATTCGTTTTCTGCTGCTGCTGTAACAAATTGCCGTAAAGCTAGTGGCGTAGAGCACGCTCATTCATCATCACGCGGCCCCCTGGGTCCGCCGTCTAGTGCAGCTATGCTAGGGCGGCTGCATTCTCAGGTCTGACAAGGTGGGGTTCAATGTTGGCAGGGCCGTGGTTCTTTCTGGAAGTTCTGGGAAAAATCTGCTTCTAAGCTCATCATCATGTTTTGCTTTCAAGGGTTCTTGTGATTACATTGAGCCCATCCAGATAATCCAAGGTAACCTCCCTACGTTCCGGCCCACTGGTTAGTAACCTTCATTGTACCTGCAAAGTGCCTCTTCCAAGGACTGTAACATACGTGTGAAGCCAGGGGGCAGAAGTCATAGGAGCCAAAATTCTGCCTACTGGGCTGATCAGTAACATCATGTTTTGTGTGCAAGACAGTGTTCGATGTTAAGAATAATTCAAGACACTTTAACTGGGAAATAACTCCATATTTTGTGATATTAAAAATAAATAAAGATTAAACTAATGTGGTTTTGCCCTATTGAACATCAATTCATCCAGAAGTCTTTCCATAGGCAAATGAATGACTCAAATATAACGTTTGGTTATACTTTTCAGGGGTTGGAAGCCAGCAAGAATCCTCTGAAACTCTCTTGAATAATTTATTTCCATGGCTGGACTTGCCAAAAGGAAGCTCAGAGATGTAGTGATGTGGACAAAAGCACTCTTTAACCATGAAGACCAGCTCCCTTCACCCCTCAACTACCCCTGCTGTGTGTGTTCCCCTTGGCTCTGCCGTAGCTCCACACTGTTTTTGTTTTTTTTTTTTTTTCATCTGAAAATCAAGGTCTAAGCAATTGGCCAAATCACCACCAATTTCAACCTCACTGAATTAAAACATGAAGTGGTGGGGTGAAGAAGGGACTCGAGGGAAGAAGAGGGGACAAGAGAGAAGAAAAAATACACAAGAGAAATTGGGTAGAAGTTGTAACGAGTTAACAACTATGGTGGGAGGGGGAGGGGGAAGGAGGGGAGAGAAAAGGAGGGGTGGGGAAGGGAAGGGAGGGAAAGGGAAGGGAGAAGAGGGGGGAAGGGGAGAGGAAGGGACCCACAGAACTTGAGAAGCAGGAAATTAACAACTTGCCTTTATGACAGGGATCCAAACCTGCTGGTGAAATATACTACAATAAGTTGTTTAACCTTAGGGATAGTGATTTATCTGCAAAGAGCCAGGTTGACAGTAATGAAGAAAGGGTGATAAAAGAAATTTGTAAACAAAACAAGACATTTCCAGTCAAGTCTGTGAACACGGACAGACTCACTCTTAGATACCAACATGTATTAGTCTTGGTTTCACAACTAGGAATGAGAGACGCTTTCTTAGCACGTTTCCACCCCAAAGACTAATCTCCAACGTAAGCCTTTATGCATACCACTCACTGGAGATGTTACACAACTGTGAGGACAGAGTCAACAAAACCGAACTGTGCACTTAAAAATGGTAAAGCTGGTGAATTTTTATGCTGTAAGCATTTTCACCCAATACAGACCCATGGCACGCACTACAGATGAATCAGCTCATTTAACTCTCCCCAACCCTGGACGGTTGGCAGACAGGCCCTTTCAATTCTCCAATGGGGAAGCCAAAACTTGGAGAAAGGCAGAGATAGGTCCAAGGTCGTGCAGCCAATGGGTGGTGAGGCTCACATTCAAAACAAAACAGTGTGATTCAAGTCCCCTGGACGTAACCATGTTATTCTTTCTCCCCCAAGGAAAACCGGAAATAGAAAAAGGAGATAAATATATTTTAAAAATAATCTATGACCAGAAGGATGCTGGAGAGGCATGTGTGGGAAACTGGACATCTTAAGGAACAACCTGTGTCTCTGGGGAAGGAAGCAGAAGGTCATCACAGGCAAGGATTTACCCTAGGAGTTTCAGCATTTAGCTTTGCACAGGGCACAGCATTTAGCTGTGTAGAGCTGCTGTGGGTAGCAGAGCCCTGCCCCTCTGAGGCACCCCGCTGCCTGTATCCCCATGGCGTTCCTGCGTGAGCCCCAAGAACAGGGAAGCCTGATTCACTAAAATGTGGACCCCGTCTCTGCCCCCTTCACTGAGACAGACAGACAAACTGAAGTTAGAGGGGCCATCTGTCAGCTCATCGTAGGGCTGGTCAGTGGCAAGGACAACAGAAGGGGGTGGGGAAGGGAGGTGGGAGAGACTGATGAGAAGGGGAGAGAGGTTGAGGGTGGCAGAGGAAGGGAGAGTGAGTACAGAGAGGCCAGAGGAAGAGCTGGGGCATCAGGAAGGGAAGAATGGAGGGAAAGGAGGTGGGGATGTGAGTGGGGGTAAGATCCTTACACGAAACAAGGAGTGTCCCCTTCCATCTCTGGGGTCAGCTCTCAGGACCCAAATACCCAGGTTGGAGGCACTGCAACTCTGAACTCTTCCCTTTACGTAGATTCTTCAGGACCCACTGGGAACAAAACTGCCATGCCTGCATTTCACTTAGAACTTGTCTTACTTGTTCTTCTGAATCCCCATTCCTTAAAACCAACGATGGGGGGACTTTCATTGGACCCAGGCTTGCATGGTCAGAAATCATCTTTTTTATACAAACACAGATCCTGGTGAGAGAGGTTGCAATAAATTAACCGGGGCTCCAGTGAGGTCAAGAAACAAACTCTATTTGCCAAAATTCCCCTGAAAGGAATTAGAGTGGTTAGGATCTGAGATTCATTCTAACATAACCCACCAGGAAATCCATTTACCCCTAACAAGCATTCTTCAAGGCAAAAATAGCCTGCTCTTTGCTACAGTTCTTTTCCGATTATGGATTTTTAACAAACAAAATAGATTTCTCGATGAAGACACACTTGGAAATAACATCTTCCATTAAAGCAGTCCACAGCAGTCTCTAAGCTGAAGGAGATCCAATCACAGGGCCCGTCCTAACTTCCGGAGCGGAGGCCGAGGACCTCTAGAGGCTGGGAGGTCAGGTGCAAGGGAGAGACCAAATATCCAATGTGCAGATCTGTGTGGCCAATGGCAACGCCCAAGCTTCTGACAATGTGATGCAATTTTTTTTTTTTTTAATTTTGAGAGAGAGAGAGAGAGAGAGAGAGAGAGAGAGAGAGAGAGTGAGAGAGCGCCAGGCAGGGGCAGAGAGAGGGAGACAGAAAGAATCACAAGCAGGGTTTATGGGTCTCAAACCCATGAACCATGCAATCGCGACCTGAGCGGAAGTCAGATGATTAACCGACTGAGGAACCCCCAGGCACCCCCATCTTGACCATTCTTAAGTCACCTCATCACATGACAGTCTGTTGAAATGACACTGGCTCATGTAGTCCTATCTTGATGTCATTTCCAATCTCACTTTAAAAAATGTCATCAGGGGGGCGCCTGGGTGGCGCAGTCGGTTAAGCGTCCGACTTCAGCCAGGTCACGATCTCACGGTCCGTGAGTTCGAGCCCCGCGTCAGGCTCTGGGCTGATGGCTCGGAGCCTGGAGCCTGTTTCTGATTCTGTGTCTCCCTCTCTCTCTGCCCCTCCCCCGTTCATGCTCTGTCTCTCTCTGTCCCAAAAATAAAATAAACGTTGAAAAAAAAAATTAAAAAAAAAAAAAAAAGAAAACAAAAAAATGTCATCAGGGTTCTTGTCACTCCTTGATATTTTCTTGTTGAGGTATTTGTTTCTTTGCTCTTGCCTAGCACTACACCCCAAGTACTCCAGACCCCAGGCACAGTTGGTGCTTACTAAATATCTGAAAGAATGAAGGAAGAAATTGGCACAATTCTTTTATACAAATTTTGGACTCTGGTTCAGTTAGAGGCAGGTGCATCCTTTTTATTGGGAGACAGAAGCCAAAAGAGACTTGACCCTGGGTTCTCTCTAGGTCACATATCCCTCTGCACCCCACTGTGTGCCTGTGTGCAATGAGCAAATGGAGTTCTTCCTGTTTCATACATCATATTAAAGGGGAAAACAGGAAATAATTTACCAGTGTTGGATATGCTTAAGACAGAAATTATTATCCTAAAGGCTCTGCAATTTAAGGAATCAGGGACAATATTTAGTTTCAATTTCACACACACACACACACACACACACACACACACACACACGGAGTAGGATGGGAATACTAAGAAATGCTGGGGGCCTTTCGGATGTCACAGGTTTTGGCGAGGACTCGTCGGGGATTATAAAGGTAGACAGTGAGGCTAGAAGTGTTCCAGAGCCTTCCCTACTTGGACCTCAACTGTCACAAAGCTCTCAGTAAGGACAGGTTTTGTTCTGCTCGGCTCATTATGGCCTTCTTAGGCCTGGGGATTAAGAGATACAAACCTCCAGTTATAAAATAAATAAATCGCGGGGTGAGAAGTACAGCATAGGGAATATAGTCAATAATATTACAATAACGTTGTGTGGTGACAGATGGTGACCACACCCACTGTGCTGAGCATTGCGTCACGTACAGAACTGTCGATTCACTATGTTGCACACCTGAGACTAAAATAATGTTCTGTGTTTACTATTCTTTAAAAAAAAATCTCTTAAGAGAGAAAGGGAGAGACTATTGACGTTACAGACCCGCATAAAGGCCACATCAAACACCTGTGTCAGAGGAGCTAAACCTCACCCTGAGCCTAGAGACCGGCTGTCTGCTGGTGACACATCAGCCTTGGTTTTGATCACCGCCTCTGCCTGGGCTCCGGAGGGCAGATCACAGTGCGTACTGCCCTTCCTCACGCTGAAGGAGGTGAAGTGTGGCCCAGAACTACGGGCAGTGTATTTTCTTTACCTTCTTTCCCATTTTCCATGGAGGGTAGACCAGCAGGCCGTACGGGTGATCAATGTGTTTATGTGTCTGTCTCTGTGTCCCTGGATTAGATGGCTGGCCTAGATAAAACAGCTCATTTATTTTATTGATCCGTGTATCCACCTAGAGCAGGGATAATAAGGCCTTCTGGGCCGTTCTCTCCTCCTGTCTGGGTTGCCATGGTCTCAGAGTCCCAGGACCCGGAGCTGCAAAGGTTTTCACCGCAGTGGCCCCACACCCTCCTCGGAGGCTGCCCTCCCCGGCGTTACCTTCAGCCGCCCATCTGTCTGAGTGTCTGCCTCTGCCTCAATTGAATCTAATAGAAAGAAACAGATTTGCTCACTGATAAGGGCTCACAAATGAGATTGGACGGGAGCCCGGAAAGCAGCGTCAGGAGGCAAGTTGCCCGACAGGTGTGAGATGGGCAAGTGTCCCCGGGGACGCACAGCAGCATCTGTGCGGAGGACTCGGTACCTCGGGCCCTGGCAGGCTGCCAGGCTTCACGAAAAGTCAAAGTGGGCTGATGTGGCCACGAATCTGCACGCTTCTCGTTACAGGCTCGAGGCTTTTGAGCCACACGCTTAATTTCGCTTGAGCCTCACTTTGTGCTGAACAGTTTATACACAGGAAGCTGTGGTTAGCAAAATGACAGTCAGTACATTAACGGAAAACTCTGGATTCTTCTCGCTGTATCAACCCAAGAGCCAATGTTGCAGGGCCTGAGCGATGCCCCTTGAAAGCAGCTACCGTATGCTCAGCGGGTGACAGCACAGAGAGGGTCTGCACTGACGGGGATGTGGCGGACACAGGACAGCCCTCCCGGGAAGCGCCGGGTGTTGAGTGACTGAGACCCCTCGGGAGAACGGTTGCTTCTAGAGGCTGCAAAACGCTGATGCAGAGTTTAGCTCCTGCAAACTCAGGATCCGGTTTAAAATATGAAAGCATTTCCGAGTGATCATTTGCCTGGGGCAAAATACATTACCTCAGCAAGTAAGCTCACGGTAAGATGCGGGGAACGTCAGCTTAACACATTCTGCGAGTGGCTTTGCTCAGAACTCACCAGGCACCCGTGGGCCTCTGTGCACGCACAAGTTTGGCACTAGAAAATGCCACCTGCGGACCCACAGTTTTTCCACGTGGCTACGCTCTGAAACAGGGTGGTTTCTTTTTTGAGATTCACTTTTTATTTCTCTGCCCACCCTCTCCTCAATGCCTTACATACCATACCCGGTCCCCTTGAACAGTTAACGGTTGTAAATTATCGGACGGGAAGGCAGGGCCGACACCCAGATAAACTGGGGCAGAGGGCAGGCTCCCAGTTGGTGGCTGTCCTGAGGACGTGCCCACCCTGTGCGCAGACACACAGGGGTGCACGGGAAGAGATTCCGCTCACCGACGTCCACACAGGAGCACACAGACGCCTGCCATTTAATTTTAAACTCTTGGATGGAAAATACCTCCCTCTTGGCTTCTATGCCCCAAACGTCCAGAACAGGGCTGGGCTTTGAAACGATACTTAGCGGATCCTTGCTGCCTCGCGCGGGAATGGGCAAGGCTGCCTTCCGACACAAACAAGTGAGTGACTTACTCCTTACGACTCAATAAAGGAACACGGATTTTATCTTGTGCAAACGTGAGGATTGAGAACAGAAAACAGCCCTCACCATCTGCATTTGCACGTGTGTGCTGTCCAGCTGACCCACGGGAGTGCATCCTAGGAAAAGTCACAAGCTCCGATGAACGATACTCCTTCCAGGTCCCCAGCGTTCCTCCCCTCTGGGCCGCGTGTCAGAATCCACAGCAGACCCACCTGAGCGGTGCCGCTGATCAGGGGGACAGGAGGCAGAAGGAATCTCAGATCTCATCGGCTGAAGTGATGCTGAGTGTCCTTAGCAGGAGACTGGACATCATTTTGCTGTCTTTGCAGTGACCGCAGCTAACGTGTGCGTGTAGAATGTTTCCAGCTTTCCTTCTCTGCACAAGTAACGACCCATAGATTCCTTTCTTCTCTCGAAGGGTCTGCTGTTGGCCCCACCCAACATCATAGACAGAAACACTGAAGAGAACACACAGGTTGGAAGAGTGCGGCACCGAGAAGGAGCTGGACACGCTGTGGGGCCAGGGGGAGCGTCGGCCAAGAGATGCCCCGGACAAGCAGCAGAGAGCCAAGTCAGGAGGGTGAGGCTCTGCGGGTCTGGGGAGCTCCTGGCCGCCGTTCACCTGCACCCTGCAGAGATGCAGACTACTCTGGGGAAGCTGCCCCCAGCACTGGCAGCTCCTGGCTGCGACACCTGTGACAGCGAGGTCGGCCGGGAGGACGACGGTGCGTGTGATACGAGCGGTTCCATCCGACTTGGGGAGCACCGTGGAGATCGAGTAGTGCTGAACCTGACACAGCGCCCGGGAAATGGGGCTCCCCCTCATACGTCCGCTTGCCGAGTGATCGAATTAATGATGTAGACATGGAGGGGAGGGCAGAGAAGAAACAGGGAGGCGCACACGGTCCTCATCAGAGAGGACACTCCGGAAGGGCCAGCTCATGGCCTGCCTCGCGCGGCAAGCCTGGAGGACCGCTGGGTCTCCGGACTTCCTCTCCTCTGGAATCACCTGCAGAACCGGAGGTCCATGCTCTCCTCTGACATGCCCGGGGGACAGCCCCCTGTCTCTGATGGGTCCATGTCCCTCCCCCCAGCAAGACCGTGTGCCGTGTGAAGGCAGGTACACTCACCCACTGACAACACGCATTCTCTTCCCCTCGGGGCCTCACCCTGGACCTCTGGCAGCAGGTGGGGGGGGGGGTGCTGGGGGTCACGTCAAGTGGTAGGAGCTGAACCTACAGAGTCACCATCCTAAACAATTTTCATCCTCAAGAGCAGAGGCTTCTGAGCAAGCCTGGCAACCGGTGGGGCTTTCTAGAAACACACTCCCTGCGTTCTGCTGTCGGGGTTTGGGGTTCAGTAGCTCAGGGCAGGTGTCCCGGCTCTGCGTTCTCAGTGGTTCTTCAGAGCACGGCGGCGGCTGCAGCCTGTCCCTTGCTGTGCCGGATCTCCCTGCCACTTGTCTATGTCCTGTCGTTTCTTCTCCTTTTCCCTTCTGAGGTCTGAGCACTCCCTCCCAGCTCCTGAGTCCCCACTCTTCCCTCCTGACTCTCCATCCCGCTCATCCCCGGCCCTCAGTGATGAGATCCAGAGGTGGCCCCTCGGAGGGGACCTTGCAGACAGCCCTCCGCCCCCACACGCACTGCAAGTCCTAGCGAAGGGTCTGAGTCGGGAGGCAGTGATCTACACCCATCCTCCCTGGGCTTCTCCCTCAGCATCAGCAGGGGCTGCACACGGAGGTCCTCTGACCAATCCAGAACCCGGGGCGCAAGAAAGTCTCAAGCCGGAGGTATTTCATAAGACTGTAGACTCCAACTGGAATTAAGAGTCGGAGAAAGGGGCCAAATCCCAGTTAGGAAGAAAAGCTTCTTTAAAATATTGCAGAATACATTGCCCTGGGGATGCCTGGGAGAGAAGACATTTTAAGACACACACACACACACACACACACACACACACACACACACACAGTAAACTGACCAAGAAAGACCACAAGAGAGCCATGAGTTGGAGAAAAGCCAAATATCTTGATATTGCTTAGTTTAAATGAGTGTTTGATGCCTGGAGGAGGAGGCTCCAATATTTCCAGACACAGTTTACTTTTAAAATTGAACGGGTTCTCTCTGAGATATAAAATGCCCAATTTAATTTGAAGGCATAAAAGTGACCAGTCAAGGTGTCAGCGGAACCCAGTAAAGTGCCTGGCCAATGACTGGCATTGTTTACTTGCTGAACAAATAAAGGAATGAATTGGACAAGAAGACAGAAGGCACCAAGGAAGTAATGGGATACTGTACAGAATCTTTAATAGAAGACATTTCTTTAAATGCAAGCTCAGTGCCTACATCTCACACCAGTCTTCTTGACTGCTGGGTCTGCAGACTGTCCATTATAAAATCCAGGGGTCGTGTCCTCATAAAGACTTGTTCAGACCTGTTCATAGCAGCCTTATTCATAGCAGACAAAATACAGAACCCACTAAGCATCCCTCAAACGACGAATGGACGAAGAAAATGTGCCGTTACGACCATACAGTAGGGAACTGTTCAGCTATAAATACAAATGAGTTCTGATCCGTGCTACCACATGGATGAATCTCGAAAGCATTATTCTAAGTGAAGAAAGTCATTTACCCAAGAACACAAGTGATCGGATTCCATGTAAACGATGACCAGAAGAGGCAAACAGAGACAAAAAATAACTAGAGGTTATGCGGAGCCGGGGGAGGGATAGATGAAAAGTGACTACTAACGGATATAAGGTTTCTTGTCGGGGGATAAAAATAGCCCAAAACTGGATTAAGGGGATTGGTGCACACTTCTGCGAATGTACTAAAAACCACTGAATTCTACCCTTTATTTAAAAAAAAAAATTTTTTTTTAATGTTTTTATTTATTTTTGAGACAGAGAGAGACAGGGCATGAGCAGGGGAGGGGCAGAGAGAGAGGGAGACACAGAATCCGAAGCGGGCTCCAGGCTCTGAGCTGTTGGCACAGAGCCCGACACGGGGCTCGAACCCACGGACTATGAGATCATGACCTGAGCTGAAGTCAAACGCTCAACCGACTGAGCCACCCAGGCGCCCCATGAATTCTACCCTTTAAAAGGGGGGATTTGGGGTATGTAAATCTTACCTCAGTGAATCTGGAAAACAAATGTAATGGCCAGCGTGAAACACCATATTAAATCAAACATGATGATGATGTTTAAGTAGGACTATGGAGATAATCACAGTCATCGCTGGTTTTATGGCACTTCGTGAAACATCACGGATGTGAGAGAGGACGTTCGATGACTTAATTCCTGGAGGGGTGGGGCAGGGAGAGAGAGGCGGGAGGGAGAGCCCGAGGGCACCACGGAAAGCTAGACACCTATAAGCTACGCACAGATGGCCAGGCCGCGGCGGCCTGTCCGGCTGGACCGTGAAAGGGGCCAGGCTGCAGGTGCTGGGAAGAGGCTCCACCTGGCCGCTCAGAATAGGATGCCTCGTGGTGGCGGCCACGCCGGGCAGGTAGAAGGGTCAGCGATGTCACGAAAGGCTATTGGTAGAGAGGAGGGCCTGGCGCCCAGGGAACAGGAGTCCTGTCTGTGAGGACAATGAGCAGGAAGGCGACGCCTAGTCAAGAGGGAGAAAGCGCCAGCCAAGGCAGATGGGACCTGTCTCCCCCACTGCACCTCCGTGGCCCAGGTGCCTCCCCGCTACCCTCTTGCCGCCCCAAGTCCCACTAACGCTCTCCGACCACAGCCCACCTACCCCCCTAGCCCCACTGGACGAATTCACGGAAATAAGAAAGCCAGCGTCTCACCGCAGCTCTCATGCAAGCATCCGCCCCACAAATCAGGACGCGACGATCGGCGTGTGAACCGCAGCCCGTACGCATCTTACGAAACCATTTTAGGAAGACCCGAGGTGGTGAGCATTTCTGGAAGAGATGGGTACCGCTAACCCACCGTTGTGGGTTATTTGGTTAGGCCAGGAGACAAAACCGGAAACGGTAAAGATAGCGAAAGGGCGATTCAAAATGGAAAAGAAACGATGAAACAACAAAAGAACCACCACCGAAGGCCACAACCCGCTCGAAGCGCCGGGGTACGGGAATCCCGGCCGCCAGCTTCCACCCTGCACCTGGGTGGGAGACAGAAGCTCCGGCTTTGCCCGGCGCCCAGGGGCAGCCAGACCCAGGGAAGAGAACAGGACCCTCGGAAGAATAACGGCAGCTTGCGAACCGTACTGCATGCATTCAAGAGTTCAACCACCCTCGACTACTCACTTAGCAACCCGTAAGTGTGTATGAAAATAAGTAGGTCATTCATCCAACAAGAGCCAAGGACCCGATGCTCGTCTTTGGATTGGGTTGCTGCCCCCCGACACACACTCAGACTCCACAAGCACAAGCACACTCAGGACCACGTCTGGGGAAGCTCAGGTCTAAGCCACCCCCCCACTTCACACCAGTGAGTCCCTAAAGCCCCAACCCAGGGCTCTTTCTTGCCAGACAGGCCCTTTGCCCTTCACCACGGCACCGCGGAGCTCTCGGGAGAGGTTCCTAACCCCAGTGGGTTTTTGGAAGAGGCGGAGAACAACAACAAAAAAGTGTTGATCGTTAAACGAAACCTTCTTCGGAATCGACTTAGGACCAGAATATGTTTGCAAGTGCCCAGGATACGGGAGAGAGATAAAATCATCAACTTCCCATTTCTTTCAGATTATTTTGTCACTCGGGTGGGTGAACTGGTGAAACGCACACAGACCTGTTCGGTTCTCTCTTTCTCCTCGTGGACCAATCAATGGTCTCTAATGCTCTGGTCTTGGGCTTTTCAGAGGCGACCAAGGGAACAGGCAACAGCCCCACCGCGTGACTTCTTTGGGAAGGTTCTTATCACCGTGGGCTCTGGCCCGTGGCCCGGAAAATTAAGCAAAATTCTGCTCTCTTAGGAAAAAAAGGAAGGCTGAAGCCTGAAGGTGTGGCATCTGCCTCCTCCTGTCCCCGAAACAAAACGTGGGACTTGGAGCGTCTGAGCCTCCGTCCCCTCAACGTCACACGCGGGAGGGGACGTGTTCTCTTCCCAAACTCACGGAGCCGGGCTTCTGTGTGCGCTCTGAACAGGTGCGCGTTCCCTACAACTGTACTGTGCTCTTCTGTTCACCTGAACGTTTATATCCACAGCCAGACAATAAACCCGAGGATCTGGCTTTATCTGTGTTCCATCTACCTCCTTTCAATGTCTAGGACACGTCCGTTAAAACAAAAACGTTTCTTTCAGAGGGAGAAAGAGAGAACGCGGGAATTTCAGCCAGCAGTAGGCCCAGGTGTCACCAGGGTCTAAGGGTCACAAAGCATGCGTTCCCACGGCTGCGGACCACGGATGTAGCGCCACGGATGGCGTGCGTGGTCCCCACTCAGGGAAGACGCTCCCGCGGCCGCCGTGAAGTCCGTTTTCCAGGGGGCCTACCGGATGTGCCCTGTGTTTTGGTTCATACAAACATGTCCTCTGGCGTTCATAGGGAACATCATTTTATCTGTGCTCAAAAAGAGATAAAGGAAATGGGGCTGTGGAGCCCCGTTTGGCTGCTTCTAGGCCTCCTGAGCCCGAGACTGGCTGGAAGTGAGCCCCGGTATCAGAGCCACAACTGCTCCCCGGGGAAGCCCTGATGTGACGCCCGCCAGCGAGGGGGACTGTGCTTCCAGCAGGGCCACCCTGGTTTCTCCTCTCAGGCTCCCCGCTCCTGAGAGCTCACCCTCTGAGACTCATCCCCGGGGCCACCCTGAGAGACCTGGAGAAAAGCCGGGAGTAGAGGTTCGGTAAAGCCCAGCATGATCTCCTCCTCCAGGAGGGACTCCCAGATGACAAGGCACCCGGGGCAGCCTGGGAAAGGGAAGGTGCGGTGCACGGGTTCAAGAGTCTGTGAAAACCTAGGCCACTTACAAGGTAAAGAGCAAAGAACACCAAGGCCTGGACAGAAAGGAAAACTGTGGCCAAAGGGTCATCACGGCGGCTCTGGTCTCAAGAAGGCAAAGCTGGGGCATCTGACCCTTGATTTCGGCTCAGGTCATGACCTCGCGGTTCGTGGGATCGAGCCCCGTGTCAGGATCTACGGCGACAGGGAGGAACCTGCTCGGCACTCTCTCTCTCCCTCCCTCTCTGCCCCTCTCTTGCTTGCTCGCACTCTCTGTTTCTCAACATAAATGACCTGAAAAACTTATCGTGAGAAAAGGCAACGAGGAGGAAACAAAAGGGAGCCTCTGGAAGGGAACATGTAGCATGTTTTGCTGACTCTGGAGCGTGCTCGACACATAGGCCTCCATCGGTTTTAAAGCACCAAGTGTCTTAATTCTGAGAGTCACAGGCACTTAACCACGCACGATCGTTTTCGAAAGGAGAGCAACGTCTTGAGGTCAGATGACTCCCGTGTTCTTGGCACGTCTTCTCCTGGGGCCAAATGGTGTGTTACGCAAGCCCTGTACTGAATTGTATTAGGATGGCAATTTCATTGCCGAGATGACAAAGAGAAGTGGGTTTCGGATTAATTAACTATCTGCCTGAAAGCTATTTTCCAAGTCACCTCTCTCTCTCTGCCTTCTGGGAACGAGTCTAACATCTGGGTTAGAAACACCAAAGCCTCAGTCCAAGCCAAAGTTTGGTGTGTATGCAGTTTGGTGCATGCCGCATTTGGGAAATGAGCTTATAAAACTCCCCACATTCTCCATCACCATTCGTCAGCGGCAGCCCGCCAGACGACAGAGGCAGCGTCTACGGGACAGGTGCCATCTTGGCCATTTATCTTCCAGATAGCCCAGGACACCCCTCACGTTGGTCTTTCCAAGACAGTGCACACAACATGGACTAGGAGACACTCCTTACTCATTTCAAGATAGTTTGTCAGATGGGCGTCTGAGTGGCTTAGTCAGTTAAGCGTCCGACTTCAGTTCAGGTCACGATCTCACCGTTTGCGAGTTCAAGCCCCGCGTCGGGCTCTGTGCTGACAGCTCAGAGCCTGGAGCCTGCTTCGGGTTCTGTGTCTCCCTCTCTCTCTGCCCCTCCCCTGCCCACTCTCTGTCTCTCTCAAAAATAAATGAAGATTAAAAAAATTAAAGATAGTTTTCAGAGAAAAATCAATGGCTCTTCACTCTGAGCTCAGAAAGCCTGAACATGTTGGAAATAAGTTACCCTTTTCTTAGCACAATAAGATAACGCATAGAATAACACATAATGGCTATTTGGGGTCTTTTGTGGCTCCACACAGGTATTAGTAGTGTTATTTGTCTTTGTTGGGTAACATTATGGGTAACCGTATTCAAATTAAAAAAAAATTGAAAAAAAATATACAATAAATATTTAAGAAAATAAAAGGAGCTGATACCAATATAAACATAAACTGAAAGTTTTCCATCTGAAATGCTGCTATTTTGTAATGTTCACTAGACAAGTAGTGAATAAATTCAATAAAAGTAAAACACACACACACACACACACACACACACACACACACACACAGAACGGCCTAAAAGAAGTTACTATACGTCCTTGAGGACTCTGGTTTCATTTACAGATGATCATTGGACAACTGGCTCAGGACAGAGGAGCTCAAAATCACCGAACCCAGAGTGAGAAGTCCTGAGTCCCACTCACAGTTTTGCCCCTTCGTGCTCTGGACTGGGTGACACTTAACCTCTCCACGTGTGATTGACTATCTGATGGGGTCCCTGAAGCCATATTTGTGAAGATCAATCTCAATAATCTGTATAGAATACGCAGCATTGGTAGGAACGCTCCCATTTTTCACACCACATAGACTTGTCTATGGAGTATCTGTGTGCACACGGTCTCCCCGACTTCTCTGTGACCAAGTTCATGCTTGTCCAGCAGATTGGGTAAGGTGAGGAGTTGAGATTTTATTTTTGTTGGAGGAAAGGGCAGCTCTTCGTACCTCATAAATATTACCTTTTGATTTATACCACCTCATTCATCTGATCTGAAAAAGCAGAGGACATCAAAGATGGCCACATGAACATTCTGGATTTTACTTCTGACACTGGAGAAAGGCAGACACCCCCAGGCCGGTGGCAAGGACGATGCCCCAGCTAGAAGCCATCCAGCTGTTCACAGAGTGCCCGTCCTTTGTAGTCAAAGGATAGAAGGTGCCAGGCGGCTGGTCTGCAGGCAGAATACGGAGGTATGTGAATACTACCGATCCAGGGGGAAACATCATACAGAAGAGGGAGGTAATAATAATACTCCATCACATACTGCTTTGACCAACAGTGAAATAACTACGTGAGGTGGAAGGTGAAGCTACGTGAAAAGTACTAAAATTTAACCTTCACCTGTTACGATAGGAAAGTGACAAGTAACATCTCAGTAGATACATACCCTCATTACTGAGAAACATTTAAGTAGAGGCCAGGAAAAAAAAAAACCCAGCAATAATTAAAAACGTTAGCCTTGGGGCGCCTGGGTGGCGCAGTCGGTTAAGAGTCCGACTTCAGCCAGGTCACGATCTCGCGGTCCGTGAGTTCGAGCCCCGCGTCAGGCTCTGGGCTGATGGCTCAGAGCCTGGAGCCTGTTTCGGATTCTGTGTCTCCCTCTCTCTCTGTCCCTCCCCCGTTCATGCTCTGTCTCTCTCTGTCCCAAAAATAAATAAACGTTGAAAAAAAAAAAAAAAAAACAAAAACAAAAAAAAAATTAAAAACGTTAGCCTTGGCGGAGCAAAACGTGGCACGGGACTGTTCTTCCAATATGAGTGCTGTTGTAACACACAATTTACCAGCTTCGTGTGTGCATTACCGCAGAAAACATAAAAACACAGGCCGGTTTTAAAGGAAAAGCAAACTCAAAGCAGAAAACAATCGGAGAATCGGCTCTCATTCACGGAGAGCTTCTCATCTGGTAGGTTTCGCGTCTCTTCATCTTTCTAGAAACAGAAACTGGGTGGGGAACTGCAGGTCTGTGTGGGACTCAGGCCTGAAATTCTCCCCAAGTTCCTCACACACGTTAGGCAGACAGAATGTATGGCGGTTTAATTCGCTGAGTTGGCATTACCCGATTTCTTCTTTTGTGGCTCAGAAAACATAGATGAGGGTGTTCCATATATATACATGGAAAAATATGTATGTCCTCAAGTATTTCGACTCTGGTGTGCTGAGTAAAAATGTTCAGAATAACCAAAATGTGAACACCTAGTGTCCGTCTTCTTCCCCAACAAATAGAGAATCACACACATCACGACAATTGACCCAAGGAGGATGTGACCCTTAAATTCTTCTCCAAAATTCCAAAGGTAACTTTGCTCTTTGCCACCAGGGAAACAACGCTCAGCTATACAAAAACAGCACCAATACATGCTTCCCCACCTACAAGTGGAGCATACTCTTAAAAATTGCTTCCTCTATAAAAAAAAAAAAAATCTATTTAATCGCTCTGGGTTCTTTTGGCTCAATTTGATACGGACAGAATTCTAGGATATTATGGTCATCTGTATATCTAAGCCCTACTGAATTCAAGGTCTAAATTTGATCAGGAAACGAAATGATGCCTGTTCCTATCAGTTCGCTAAGAGGTATTGATCAGGAAGCAGGTTTCACTAAACAAGGGAGAAAAGGTAGGTGAGTTTCCGGTGAATTGCATGTGCATTTGCACAGGGGAAGTTTGCTTTCAGTAAGGATTACGTCGCCCGCTGCCCCAGTTTCCTGCCTTACCAGTGCCACCAAAGATGGCCAGCCGCACCCAAAACAGGTCAACTCCACTAGCCTAACGCTCTCTACCCTGTACCACCCGTACCGATGATTCCTCACAACACCGGAGTACGATCTCAAGGAGGCAAACGTTTTGGGAAGATAGTGTATCAGTATTTCCCTGGTCAGAGTCACCCCTCTGCTGTTCCGGGCCCGGCCATGTATTTTTGCTGATCTAAACAATCTGAATCATCCCAAACTCGGCAAGTCTGCATTGTCCTGGCAGCCTGATCTTCTAGGATCTTGCAAAAGAAACATCATGCCAACCTGCAGAAGTGATGAGCTCACCAGTCTGCCCTCTGGGAACTGGAGCCTCCTTGACCCCGGGCAGGCCCCAGCTTGCCAGCAGGGTGGGCCCAGTGGAGGTGCACAATGCTGAAGCAAGGCAGAGCAGAGCTGGGGCCACCTAGGGTTGGAGGGTGACAGCGTCCCTGGTTTCCTAAGACAAATATTAGAAATACTCAATGAACACATTATTTTGCCAGCATTTAAGTGAACGTCTAAGGCCACAGCCTTCTGTTCCTCGGGCCGAGTCTGCAATCGAAGGGTCATCGGACGTACCCAGCAACGCAGGGGCAGCAACATGGGATCACATGTGATTTGAAATATAGGGCTTCCCGTCACACAAAGTGAAGCTTCCAGTCCCTGCAGTGTCATGTTTTCAGAAGAAAATACTGACCGCTGTCTGCATTGGGACTGTGCCCCCAGCACAGGCCACAGGACCACCTTCCCAGTGACCCTCTGCTGGCGCCAATGGTTTACATCTTTGGATGCAGAGCTACCTGTTCCCAGGTAGCTGGGATGGGACAGAACACTGGAGGGTTGACAGCCTAGAGTTCTAGCTTTATCTCCGCAGCCCGGACCCCAGCGGAACGGACTCAGCCGCCGGCCTGCTGGGTCTGCAGGGAGGGGGGCTCGTTTGACCGGAGAAGCATTAGCAGCCAGCTGAGGCCACCTTGAAAGGTCACCCGTATTTACCAGTGGACGGGAGATGCCTGGTGTGACCAGGAGCTTTTTATCTGCAAATAATAACTCTCCTCTTGTTCAGATCATTTACTCTTCTTTCTACAAATTCCACGGAGCAAAAGTTCATCTGACCAGATGGAAAAGTAAGATCCGGACCACAGAAGGCGCAACTGCACTCGCGGACGGGAGTCACACGCCAACTGGGAGGCAGGCCGCCTCGTCACGCTCTATGCTTTTGACGTTCGCTCAGAACATAATCTCAGCTCATGCCGCATCAATGGGAAAGCGATCGGGTTTGGGAAAGGTTGGAAGAGACAGTCACTGAAGGCGCAGAGATCAGCTTCTGTGTGTGGGTGGGAGAGGCGGCTGGGAACGTGGGTCTGGGTCAGTCTGGGCCAGAAGTATCGGCAGAGAAGCAATGACCTGTAGAGCACCTGAGGACGCAGAAAAGGGGCCGGGGCTGGCTTGCCCCATTTCCTTCCTCAGCCCTCAAGGAGAGGGTGAGAAGGAAGGTGATCCAGAGGGAAAACATGTTGGTGGATCCCCTCCATTCCAATCGCCAGGTTCCTGAATGTGTCCTCAAATTCTGGTCTTTGCACGCATACGCATATGGAGATACTAAAGTGAGCGGCTTGGGGCACCTGACCAGCATTCCCAGCATTCCCAGAGGGAGGACTGTGGAGACACCGTCAGGTGCCAGGCACAGGGAGGACCTGGGCATCGAGGGGGCTCGTGGAGGCTGGCCTGGAAGAAATTCTCAGCTCATTGCTGACACCAGAAAAGAACTTCCTTTTCCAGGGACTCTGGACTCTGTGGGGCGCAGGGGCAACCTGGGGTGGGTGGATCCAAAGACAATTAGGGAAGAGCTCACAGCACCGGCACAGGCTGGGTGTTCTGACTATGTGTCTGCACGTGCCCCAAACGTCTGCAAGGTTCAAAGGTGCATAAGTATGACGCCGGAAAAAAACACCGATAAAGTGGCTCTGAATCTTCAGGTGCTGAGTTAGATCGGGCCATCGCTGTCTTCTTGCCAATGGCAAGACCGTCGGAGGCGCTGGTTAGAGAGTCCTGCTGTCCTCTGGGCTCCGACTGACCGTCCCGACCCTGCACACGGGCTCACCCCCTTCCCTCCTAGGACTGACGGCACCCCACCCAGTAGACACTGCCCACTGCCTTTCTTTCTGGCGTTTCCCCCCAGACAAAGCCTGTCTCACCTATCCCGTGGCATCTGGGACCTGAGGTTGGCAGACTGGCAGATGAACCCTCTGCACCCAGAAGAGTTTGCCCGCATCCTCTGTGACCTCCACGTCTCCCTGTCACTGGAGTGTCGCCACAGCGCCGGGGGCAAGACTGGGGGTCTCGTCAAACGACAAAGGTAGCTTTCCACAGTCCTGTCTGCGCTCTGTGGACGAACTATTTCCCAAGGGTTCCAAATTGAGGATGACGTGCCCAGATGGCCAGGTGGCCCATTTTCTTCGCAGGATAGAAAACCGTGGCAAACACACGAGCTTCAACAAGGGGGTTGGGTCACAATAAGGAAACACAACGCCATTATCAAAACCTCTCTGGCGATTCTGTTGCAGACTCAGGAGGTACGAGGAAAAGACCCATACATCTTATTCTCTAGATGTTTATCGATTTTGCTTTGTTAATAATTATGACACAAAATCAAAGGTGTTGCTCTTTGTTCTCGTCAGGACAGCAGGCATGGCCGCGGCTGGGAGTGCTGGGCCGGAGCTGGACAGCTGAGGGGTGTGGCCCTTTGTCTCCTCTCTGCTTCCCACATTTCACCGCCTGGTGGTGGCCTCTGTCCTCTCCTCTTTATCCTCCCAAACACTTGCCGGGAACACTTGGGATTACCGGCCCAGCAGTTATAAAAGAAATGGTTTCCGTTTCTCTATAATCTGGTCTGTTTCTTCACCCATCCATTTCTTTTTCCAAATGCCTGAAGCATGATCAAGCCTTAAATAAGCCTTTTTTCTATAGTCCTGCTCTGCAGGGGGCCCGAGCGCTCTCTGCGGGGGACCTCCGGGAAGAGCAGCTGGCAGTCACTAGAGCTATTGAAGATTCACGATCCTTGTTTGTCAACAGGTCAGCCCTCCCGGGATATCTCACTTCTGAGGCATCATTAATCCAGGTGCTGGAGGCCCAGCTCCAGATGTTGCACCAGATGAGCTCTGGAGGGAAGCATCTTACTGCACTTCCACACCCAGCAGCCAGGGGGCAGGGGAGAGCTTGACCGGAAGGCTGAGCCCCGGGCTGCCTGGCAGGTGTCTGCCCAGGGTCCTCCAGCGGCCCTGGGAGCCGGAGGCCTGGTGGGCATGCAGATGGCATGGGAAGTGCAGGGCCCTGTAGAAAGAAGGGACAGCAGGGTTCATGTGGCCTCATTACAGAAGGCACAACAAACGTTCTGCTGATACAGTTCTGCTGCCCTGGCAGGGGGCTTGTAGGCTATAGGCCGTAGCCTTGGAGGGACTGGAGGCCACAGGGGGGTGGGGAGGATCCCAGGCCATTAACCTGCCTTTGGACAAGCCATGACATTTTTTTTTTTTTTGAGGGAGAGGGAGAGAGAGAGAGAGAGAGAGAGAGAGAGAGAGAGAGAATATGTATAAGCAAGGGAGAGGGACAGGGGAGGGGGAGAGAGAGGGAGAGAGAGAATCTCAATGCAGGCTTCATGCTGAATGTGGAGTCCGACACGGGGCTCGATCCCACAACCTGGGATCATGACCTGAGCTGAAATCAAGAGTCAGGAGCTCAATCGACTGAGCCACCCAGGCGCCCCAAGCCCGCAGCCCGCCTGCCATCATGACTTCAGCTGCAGAAGACACCGCTTTCCTGTAGCTGCCTTTCCGGACTCCCTCTGCGATGCCGCCTGCTTTCTGCTGAGTCCTGCATCTTGTGGTCGGTTTCTACTTCTGCACGGCAACAGGAATGCACATCGGCGCACGCAGAAGCCAGGGTAACTGGGCAAAGCCTGGGCGTCACAGACGCAGCCGATCCTCTCGCGTGGCCGTGGCTCCAGGCCCCTCTGCAGCCCACCGCCTGTCCGGCGGCCCCTCCTCAGCAGGGGATGCCACGGAGGGGCTTCAGGAAGTCATGAGAACGATGAGCAGACACTTCAAACACGGAGGAAGAGGGCAAGGCATTTTGGGAGCACTTTAAATTCACACGCCAAAAATAGCATGTCTTCTTTAATGACATTTGAAATTTCCAAATAAACCAAGTATCAGTGTTTCAAAAACGCGAAGCGGTTGTAATAATGAGCCGGCGTTTACCGTCATCGTGATGGATACAGCGAAGGCCGGCACAGTCCAGCTCTTACTGTCTTAACGCGCTGAATTCTCCTGGTGACATCTAGGTTTGCTATGATTATTATTCCATTTTCACGACGAGGCAGGACTAACTCGGGATCAGCCACACAGCCGGAAAGGAGCAGACCTGGCTGGAAATCCCATGCCCCCACTCACCTGGCTGTTCCCTGATGCACCCCGCCCCTCAGGCCACCTCTAAGGACATCTCCTCCCCACATCCCCCCTCCCCAGTCCGGGTCTCTGTCTGCTAGTCAGCAGATGTGGACAGTGAGTTGGAAGTGAGCCCCTTGCTCTAGTCCCAGTCCCCAGGTCACTGCTAGTGGCCAACACGGGACAGAACTGATGGGTCAGATGCTATAACTGATGTTTATGACCCCCCTCCCCAATACATACATGGAAGCGTTAACCCCCAGAGTGACAGTACTAGGAGGTGGGGCCTTTGGGAGGTGACTGGGCGTAGACGAGGCCGTGTGGGTGGGGCCCCATGACGGCATCAGTGCCCTCCTAAGAAGAGAAAGACACTAGGCCCCCTCTCTCTGTCAAGTGAGGACACAGCGAGAAGGCAACCTTCCGCAAACCAGAAAGAGTCCTCGCCAGATACCAGATCTCCCTGAACTCCCAGCCTCAGAATTGTGAGAAGCGACCGTTTGTTGTCGATGCCACCCCCAGCCCACGGTACTTTGTGGTGGCCGCCCCAAGAGATGAAGATACGGGGATGGCTCAGGCAAAGGGGTTGCAACACGTAGGAAACAAGAGGTGGGCTACAGGGGCCGAACAAACCAAGAGGTGAATAACTTGAGGAACAGTAGGAAAAACCACACCAACTGGCAGGGATGACAGGCAAAAGGAGGCAAAGGGAAGCAATGGTCAGTCAACATGTGAAAGGCACTCAACGTTACTTCTTAATCAACAAACTGCAAGCCAATGGTTTACCACCTGTCGGTTGTCAACAATGAAAAAGAATGACAAACTGAGGGTTGCTGGTGGGGGAGGGGTGACGGACATTAAGGAGGGCACTTCCGGGATGAGCCCCGGGTGTCTTATGTAACAGATGCATCACTGGGTTCTACTCCCGAAGCCCAGACTACACTGTACGTTAACTAGAATATAAATAAAAAGAAAAAATAGTAATAATAAAAAAAGAATGACAACAACCTGTATCGAGGTGGGTCTGAATAGGAAAAAAAAAACAACCCTTTTATGCAGACTGCTGGCGAGAACAAAACTCAACAGGACTTCTATAAAAGAATTTTCCAACACAGAGCAAATATATTAAGAAACATACAGCTCTGATCTAGCAATTCTGTTCCTCAAAATCATATTCCCCAAAATCCACTGAACAAATGTGCAGAGACGTGTGCACAAGAAGGCTGGTTGAACCACTGTTTATAATGGTTAACGATACCACCGAGGTTTAGCCCAAGAAGTGAATGCCGACAGTCATCAAAGAACGATGACACACGTGTGGATAGTGACATGGAAACGTGTTCGTAATGTATTTCTATGCAAAAAGGCAGGCGACAGAACAGAGGGACGCCATTTTTGTAAAGAACACACACTTATGTGCATTCACAGAAGTAGTGTGGATAGAGGTATATCTGGAGGTATTTCTATATCTAGAAAATCACAGGAGGAATATTTGCCCAACCATTAACAGTGATTATCTTTGAATGATTAGGTTATGGGTCACCTCTTGCATTTCTGTTCTTGCTTGTTTTTAGTTTATCGATTATCTGCCTTTTCTATTTTGTCTTCCTCACAGATCTATTGCTTCTTCAAAATTAAAAGATTAAGCCATTTTGGAGTCTACCTGAGAACTAAACCTACACCCCTCCGGGTACGCCCACTCAAAGACTTTCAAATCCACGGACAGCGTCACGGTTTAGATTAAAGCAATGTGCTCTGTCACCCTCAAAGACTGTATACCAAGGAGCCTTGATTTAGAACTTCCAAGCACTGTGATCAGTCAGTCAAGGAGGATGTAGCTGGCATCCCACAACACATTCTGGATCAGCTGCCTGTTTCCTCTCGGCGAGGCAGCCTCTACCTCCGCACCCTTCCACGGCGCGTGACCAGGAAGCCTGCACAGGAAGACGGTGACCGGTAAATCCTAGGCAACTTTCCGCAGCTTCCTTATGCCCTTCAGTATCTTATGCCCTTCGGTCTCTTCCCACTACCTAGCGTAAGAATGTTTTTGAGGGTTCACTGGACGTTAACACCAATCTGCATTTTGAGCAATTCTGTGCTGGCAGATGAAAGGCCGACCCGGTGCCTCCACTTTGACACTGTGTTCGTAGCTGGCGAAAGAACCGTGATGCTCTTGGTCTGACAGCAGGTCAGTTTTACAAACATCTTTGGTTTCTCCCCCCACATAAGCGGTGGTGTGATTTTTACTTTCATATTTCACTTTTTTTTTTGTAAAAATGAGTAGAAAAATGCAAACATGAAAGAAACAATTTCAGTGATAAGCACAGATCACACGAACTTAATTTCCAGAGTTGCGTCAAGTGGAGGACTAGACCCTGCTGAAGGGATGAATCATGGTGAAAACCCCAACCAAAGTTAGTCAGCCGTATATTCATCTGAGTAGGAAAGGCACAAAACTCGCTAGTGTGTAAATACTACCAATGTTAGAAGATAAAAAAAAAAAATGATGGATTATTGCTCTCACATTCCGCTTCTGTGGGATACTTTGTGGAATACATACTTTGGGGGACACGTGGGATGTTTCTGTCCTTTATATCAGAATTTTTATTATTTATTTACTTTCTAAATATAATTTATGGTCAAGTTGGCTAACATACAGTGTGTCCAGTGTGCTCTTGGTTTTGGGGGTAGATTCCCATGATTCATCCCTTGCATACAACACCCAGTGCCCATCCCAACAGGCGCCCTCCTCGATGCCCATCCCCCACTTTCCCTCTCCCCCCGGTTTGCCTCCCTCTCTGTTTGGAACTATTTTTTCCCTTTCCCTTCCTCCATGGTCTTCTGCGAAGTTTTTCAAGTTCCACATGTGAGTGGAAATATATGATGTCTGTCTTTCTCTGACTGACTTCTTTCACTCAGCATAATACCCCCCAGTTATGTTCACGTTGCTGGAAATGGCAGGATTTCACATGTTCTAAACAATAAACCTGGGCCTATCTTTGTTTATATTTGTATTCTCTGGGCCCCGGCCCTTTGCTTTATACGTTCAGTTTAGAAACCCAAATCTCAAACCAAGGAAATCATCGAATGCCAACCAAACAATTTTCTTATCCATTATTCAGCCTATCGTGTTAGCCTCGCTTACATTCAAATCTTCTTCTACTGGTCTACTTATAAATAACTATCTCTATCACTTATGCAAACCACCTAACTGAGTACGTGTGGCATGAATTAAGGATGAGGTCATTATCCATTTATCTTGTGGTGATCCTTGTATCCTTCTTGGGAGTATGGTATCTTTCAATCCGAAGCCACAAATGAGAAGATTCTGAATAGGTGATGGTTAATTAATTGCACAAAGTTCAGCTGGAGTCTTCCACCGTCCCTTTCTGGATTCGGGCTCCGTTCCCTTGGATCTGCCGCGAGCAAGCGATTGGCACTACCTGCAGGGCAGTACGTGATCTCCAAACGCTGTTGTAACACAAGTCCCTTGAGGAGTCGAACGGGTAAGTTAAAATCAGTTGCTCATTTCTCCAGTCCCTTGCCCGTCTCCAGCTACTTGCCTGCAGGACTGCCACGAGGGTGGGTCTTCCGGCTGGGACCGCTGAGAAATATTTTATCGAAGGTTCCTTTTCGTGACACGAGGATGCGCCCCCTACTTTAAATGGGCCTGGACAGAAACACGCTTGCGGGTAAATGTGATTACTTCTCAGTTAGCAGCACGGTTAACCCAGGCTGTGTGGGGGATCCTGGGCGGCAAGTTTATCAAGGTTCCCGCTAAGTAGAAGCAGAAGCAATGGACGCGTTGCAAAACACATACAGGGGCCCAAGGTATTTAGGAACACGCACCCCAGACATTCATTCATCCATTCCTCTGTCCAAATAATATCTATTGAGTGGCTACTTCGAGATGGAGCACAGAGCGAGGTCATGGGGATATTGCAGTAAACGAAACAGAAATTCAGAGTAAGCAAGGCAGACCCCCGTGTCTCTCTCTGTGAAATAAGAAACTCTTACTTGGGAGGACAAGAGAGAGAAGAGTCATAAAGTACATTCGGTACTCTTCCAACAAGCTGTACTTTCTCACCAGGAAGGTTTAGGGACGTTGTAATGGGCTGGAAGGCCATATTATGTCTTTCTAGAACCGCTTATCACTGTCTCAGTACGGAGCTGTTACAGCTGACAAGGCCCATACATTCACACTCCCCAGATGTGAGGGTTTGTCCATGGATGATCCTAGAGGACTTCAGTGCCCGGACATGAGCTCAGTAGGAAAGTGGACTCTACTTTTCCAAAGACTACCAACAAAGTCAACGGCCAAATGGCCCGTAACTTAACCCAGGATCCACAGAAAAGCCACAGGATTCCACATCAAAGGGACTTTAGAGGAAACTTAGTGGGATCAATCTCTAATGTGATATATAAAAACCGAAGAACCAGAAGGCTGCAAAGCCTCAAGCATCTTATTTATGTATCAGCTGATTTATTTATATTCTGCCTACTTCCAAAAAGGTTTTGAGGCAATCCTCCAATCACTGTGGTTAATCACTGTGTTATTATTAGAAGGGAGCCTTTAAAAATTATTGTTTCTAGGGGCGCCTAGGTGGCTCAGTCGGTTAAGCGTCTGACTTTGGCCCAGGTCATGAACTCACAGTTCGTGGGTTTGAGCCCCATGTCAGGCTCTGTGCTGACAGCTCAGAGCTTGGAGCCTGCTTCAGATTCTGTGTCTCCCTCTCTCTCTGACCCTTCCCTGCTCACGTTCTCTCTCTCTCTCACTAAAATAAATTAAGAAACTCAAAAAATGGTTTAAAAATATGTATTGTTTCTAAAACTCAACGGATTTAGATCGTGCTAGGTAAATAATTTAGGTTAGTGTACATATACCTGCATTTTGGAAGATACTAACTAGCCCTATCCTCCTTATATTTCCAAATAATCCTCAAATCAGCTCCTTGCATTTGTATAAGGCAAGTGATATGAAGAATTACCCATGTTTATGGGACTATTTTATGCAATCCTACAGAGAAAACTTGGTGTGAGTAAATTCAATTATGTTGAGATATTTGGGTTTTCTTATTGTATGTGGGTTGATGTGTGCTAACAGAATCATGGTTGTTTCATCAGAGATGACCCTTTCTGAAACACACATATAACTGAAGATATCTCTAATTAGAACAGGTAAAGCATAAGAGTGGGCTTCAAATTTTGAATGGGCTCCTCAAGTGTACATTTAAGATCAAAAAACAGCGGTGTAGACAGTAGGATATGGTGCGCAAGTTGTAAGATATCACAGAGCGGCTGAACTACCCCAGCGTGTCGTTCACATCTCAGAGGAATTTGATGGCTATCTGCCCATGGGCTACACCTTGACACTCTCAACTCTGCAGAGCTATGTGTCACTGCTTGACCCCAGAACTCAGGAGAACGGTCAAAGAACCTGTAGGTAAGAAAAACCAGAACCGGAAGCAGGAACTGGAAGCCAGTGTAGGTATTGTGTGTGAATATGGTTTGCACCCCGAGAGACAGGACTGTGGCTCAAAGGTCACGCAGATATGAGAACAAACGAGCATCTGTATCTGTCTCTCCTGTGTCCAAGGGCAATGCCATCATTTCTCTCTGTCTCAGGCCAACTGGCTGTGGGAGCTGCCTGGAGGGTCAGGAATGGCCAACGGGAAGAAGAGATCGCAAAGAAGACTTCTCAGTGGTTGTGCCCAGAACGCACAACACCTTCTGTGAAACAGAGAAATAGTTGATGAATCAGATCCATTCTACTGAACTCTTTAGCATGTGAGGGGTCCAGGAAATCTCTACCAGGGGACCGTGTTCCCTCCCCCCGTTCCCCTGCCTGAAAACTCTCAGGAGTCTGGCCACACCCACGCCCTCTGATCCTAGAAGAGACCAAGGGCTCTCTCTGTCGCACAGGGAGGACACCCCATCAATGGAATTCACGGTCATTCGGGCTGCTGCTGCTGCTGCTGCTGTGACAGGAGGGTTTTTTCGGGCCCAAGTGTTTCCTCGTGAGGCCTGAGTTGTTGATAACGCATTTGCTAAGTGATGTTGTCCATTCACTTCAGTCGCTTGACGGGCCCGGAATGTTCTTTACGTTGAACTGGATTCAAGTCAATGGTTGCCGTGTTCAATTAACATTAAAAAACAATTTAGAAAACTAAATGGTCCAACTCGTTGCTTGCCAGCAAATGCCCCCTACCAAACTCGTGGTGACATTTTTTTTTCCCCTTTCCGGCCTTCGTTATCTTATCTCTGCAGCCATAGGTCTAGGCTGTGATGATACTGGTTTCATGGCTGATCCAATACGCTTGTGTCCCCGGAGGATTGGAATTGATCCTTGCAACCAAAGGCCTCCAGTGACGATGGTGGACGTACCGTTGACACGTCAAAGGGGTCAGCTTGGCCTCCCTCCTGCGGCTCCGAGCCTTCTAGCTGAAACGTGTTGGCACAGAATGAGTCTCCATCCAAGTGTATCAGAGGGGGTTACCTGCCTGATCCGGACTCTCCTCAAGCTCTGAGCATCTGGAGGTTTTCCAGATCATATCTTCATTCCAAAAAAAGCATCTTCAATGCCATAATCAAGCATTCCCTAATTTGCTATTTCCACTCACTTGAATTAAGTGTCTTCTTTACATAAATAGCACGGTTCCTTCTGGAGAAGTATGTTTATTGGCACCGTACGCATGAAACATCTTGGCAGTATCTCATAAAAAGCCTTGATTGGTACGTGTGCTAGCTTTTAATGAACTTCTGGGAGAGTAAGTGAGGCAGTAAAGTCCACATATTTTCTGTTCATAAAAACACCTCGTTTGCAAAGAAGAGGTATGGATTCGAAGAAACAGACAGGGGAGCAGAAGCCCGGTTGGCGGTTTATGGATATTGGTCTATTTCTTTTCTCCAAGAGAGACCTTGGGCTTGGGTAGACTAACCCCAGATCCCAGAAACTGCATCAGCTAAGACTTCGGGGGCAATATGAGAACACAATGCATCCTAAGTTGAGGCAAGGAAGCCAAAACATGGCCCAATGTTTTGGGAGGAAGAAGCCACACTGATCACACCCCTGCAGACCACAGCCATTCTCGCTGTAAATCACTAGCAACATTCCAGGTATGCTGGCTCGGTGTCCTGCGAGAGGAGAAATGGAGGGCCTGGTAGCCAGCGGTAAGGCCATTCCCAGGGCGCTTTCTTCAACAGGGAAGGTGTGTGTTAATCCAGGGGGCTTGGGCTCTTTCCAATACAGATAATCACATCCCACCCACTCACCTCCCCCAGCATGGTTCTCCCTGCGTCAAGAGCAACACAGACCCTTGGCAGAGAATCTGACACCAGCCAAATGGCTCCTTCCTGTTCCATGATGTACGTATCTCTACTGTAACTCGTCCTTCAGAGAGTTCACTTCTGTATAGAAATACCCTATGTCATCACTGGGATAGGGTTTGGGGCGGAAGCACTGACTGGGGTCAGGCGTCACTGAGACCCCTCCATATTCCAGGATTGTCCGCTTCTATGATTCGGCTTTTGTGTGATAGCTCTGAGTCAGGAGCCTTGAATGGTGCCCGTGCATGCATTTTAAAGAAGGCATGAGTGGGCTGTGGAGAGAGAGATGGACGGTGGCTGGGAAGGAGGCTGATTTCCAGCAAGCACTTCACTCAAAGGAGGGCTATTCAGGGGACGCGAAGAGGCAGCCGCCACCCTGGACGAGCCAGAGGCAAATGCAGCTGAGTCCAGATGATCACCATGAAAGAAGGCAGGAAGAAGCAATCCTCAAGGGAGTGGAAGCAAAGCAGTCTTCTGGGCATTTCTCTCCCCTAATAAACAACTTAGAGGGCTGTAAGGCACTATCAGGAAGGGGTAAGGAGGCACTTGGGGTTCAAAGGCATGTCCCCCGAGGCTTCTCTTCCAGGTTCCTACAACGTGTTGAGTGGGTTTACACTGCAACAAGATAAGGCAGTTCTAACACCTCTGTTTACAGGTAAATTGCACGTTCACTGAGCACACAGCTCTGTGACTGGACTGAGCTCTAATATTCAGGGAGTGGACTTTTCTGGGCCACACTCACCGGCTGGAATCATACTGTGTTTGAACCGTTTTGGCAGACCTTCTACTAATATTTTCTCAGTCTCTGCCTACATTTTCTGACTCGGCTCTTCTTTCACAAGGTTCCAAGGTTCTAGTAATAACGTTTTATTGTTCTTTATTTTGCTCAAAACTGTTTTTGAGGAATTACGAAGCAAGACTTCCAAAAGCAGTCCTCAAGGTCTGCAGTGCCTGGGTAATAAGGGAGAAGTGATGTGTTTAAGGGCTTGTGAGAGCATTTCGAAAGGATTTTAGGAGTTTCACAAAGGATGTGTGTCTGAACAGGTATTGACAAAAAGATACAAAACACTGCTATCAGCCTAAAGGAAGCGAAGTGAAACCTCGTCTCCACCTTCCCAAAAATCTGGAGTAAAGATTCAGTAACAGGCTCACAAGTCGGTCCACTTGCAGAGAAATCGATAGGTTGTACACGTTTACACAAATTGGACTTGTTAAAGATGCGTACTAAAAATACCCCACGCCCATATTTAAATTTGATGATGTCGCTGAAGGAGAGAAACCCCAGCTGTCATACATCCATTCAGTGAAGAAACACTCAGTGAACACCGGTGTGGCTCACAATGGTTCCGCACGCCTGGAACCTGTCGTCTAGTTGGGGGAGACCGCAACTGTCATAAATTAGTGATCCTTCCTTTATTGGGAAGAACAAAGAAACACACACAGGTCTCAATGAAAGCACACCCCGGGGAGACCAACAATATTTAAGGAGAGATCTGAAGAACGAACTGGTATTGAGAATAAGATGGGTAAAAGCCCGAGAAGGCAGCACGTTCAAAGGTTCTCACTGGTAAGGAATCTGGTATGTCCCAGCGACAAAAGGACCACTGTCACTCGAATGAGTATGGAGGTAAGAGTTGGGAAGATTAAGAAAAGGAAACTTTGTTTAGAATGGAGTCAGGAGGCCGGCAGGGGGCGCGCTCATCTCCAGCGCTCCTTGTCAAATGTAGACCCAACTCCTGGAGCATCTTGCAGAGGACGGCACTCTACTATCCCTGCAGGACGGAAGGTTTCCTCCTCCCCCGGCAGCAGCCCAGCCAATGGGGGACAGTCACAGCTCAGCCAATGAGAAGCCGCTACACTGTGAACGTCCAGTTTCCTCCAATGAACTCTTAGTTTACAGCAGCCTTCCCGACTTCCCCCCCTTCCTCTATAAAAGAGCCTCTTCTCCTTTATTCTCCCAGAGTTGCCTGTGGTTTTGCTTTGCTTCTGCGGGATTGCAATTCTCCACTATTACCAAATAAATCCATTTTTGCTGGCAAAATAACCAGCAGATTTATTTTTAAGGTTAACAGAGTACACACAGGAAGTGTGCGGTCACTGGGAGAGTGAACAACGGTGGGCATTCACAGGGAGTGTATACACAGTAAGTGCCCACACAGGAAGTGTGCGCTCACAGGAAGTGCCCACACAGGAAATGTGCACTCGTAGGAAGTGTGCGCTCACCGGAAATGAATGCCCACGCTGGAATGGCGTGCTCACAGGGAATAAATGCCCAGACGGGAAGTGTGCACTCACAGGAAGTACCCACGCAGGAAGTGTGCCCACACAGGAAATGAATGCCCACGAAGGAAGTGTGCGCTCACAGGAAATAAACGTCCACGCAGGCAGTGTGCGCTCACAGAAATAAATGTTCAGACAGGCAGTGTGCACTCACAGAAAATGAATTCCCACGTAGGAAGCGTGCGCTCATAAGAAATAAACGCCCACGCAGGAAGTGTGCCCACACAGGAAGTGCACGCTCACAGGAAGTAAAAGTAGGAGACACCAGCAGGAGCCAGATTGTACAAGACTACTTGAGGACGAGAAATTGCACCAGAGTCCCACACTTGGGTTCTGTGCCTGTCTGACCATGTGATGCTGTCAGCACGGAGGGGCCAGGATGTGACCTGGAACTGAATGGAATCAAACCATGAGGAAGGAAGCCAGCAGGATGAAGCAAATCTGGGAATGCTGCCATTCTCCCACAGCATCTGCTTCCTTCTCCTCGAGCAACTCCACACCGCATGCTGATGTTCTCCCCACTCGGTGAATGAATCTAATAACGTATTGTAAAGGAGTCAAGGGAACGTGCACAAGATCGTAATTCCAGAGACTTCTAACATTAAAGTTCTGGTTCCTCCCTGGGCTTCTGCACTGGAAGGACCAGCCTCAGCCCCAAGAGGAAGAGTGTCCAGACAATGAACAGCAAAGGGACAATGAGCCTTGTTTCGCTGCATCCTCGGGGTTCCCCTGGGTGACATCGGGAAACCACACCTCTCACTGATTCACCCCCAAACTGCCTACTGAGGGAGGAAACATTTCTAAATAATATAAAGATTGTACTGAGTCGCAGCGCTGGAAACCGAATTAGGCTTTTTGAACTTCCAGGCGTGAGTCTCCATAAACTCTGGGTTTGGAAGCTCTTCCACGTGTGAGGTGTGCCTCGTCACATTCACAGGCTGCTGAGCAGAGGTGTGGACCTAATTAGCAGACGCAGTGCGGGGTCGATGGAGCTGGGGGGACACTTGCATGGTTCTGGGGGCACCACTGAGTTGGTCCTCTGCCTCCCCGGGATAAAGCCAAGTCTGTGCCGGGAGAATGAGTCACTGAGCTTATGGAAGTGAAAGGTCGCGTGTGCCCCACGGAGTCGAATCCACTACTGAAATACCTCATTCTGTCCCAGATACAGCGGGGAACCTGCCACCTCGGACTGCGAAGTGCCCCACCCTCTCATATTTCCTGTTGAAGACCTGCATTTTTCTTGCTTTATCTATTCTTTGATTGTTTTCAAATTATATAAAAACAACGGAGTTAGGAGTTGAAGGAGAATAATGTCGCTGTGCCTTCTTACCAGCATGAGGCTTCACATTCGACTGGTGCTATCCAGTGTCCACTTTTAAAGAACTTTCTCATTTCACCTCCCACCTGCGGCTTGGGAGCCCCCTCAGGATGGCCATCCTCTGTTCTACTTCCCGGGACTGTCCTTACGTCTCCTAACAAAGGACTCGGCCCCTGACAGCAAGCCCTTCAGTTCTATGCAAAATCATTCTGGTAGCCACAATGTGCACGGACTAATCTCTGGGAAGACACACACGATTAGACAGGATCGCACTGGAGACGCAGGAGAGAGGGACAAGTCCCAGATCAATAGCTCACTGGCTGTGGTAACTTGAGGATTAAATTTCTTTTTCTTTTTCTTTTTTTTTCAGTTTTTTTAATGTTTATTTTTGAGAGAGAGAGAGACAGAGACAGAGTGTGAGCAGGGGAGGGGCAGAGAGAGAAGGAGACACACAATCCGAAGCGGGCTCCAGGCTCCGAGCTGTCAGCACAGAGCCCGACGCGGGGCTCAAACCCACGAACGGCAAGATCATGACCTGAGCCGAAGTCGGACACTTAACTGACTGAGCCACCCAGGCGCCCCTAGGATTATATTTCATTTCCATGAACCTGTTCTTTACCTGTGAGGTATGATAATATGACATATTTTAAAGATGAAGGGAGATACGATTTTTAAGGCCTAATACAGTAGCCCAGAGCTACCTTTTTTTAAATACGTATTTGTATCAATGATAATGAGAATAACTAACTACTATGATTACGTCCCCTGTCTCTCCTTGTTTCTCTGTGTCTCTGTGCAGTGTTCATGAACCAGGGACAGACAGACGCATGAGGCCCACACCGGTGCTGCCCACAACATAACATGAGGCACAGAGGAGGCACCAGCTGTTTCACACACAGTAGGAGAGCATTACTGAGCGGCGAACGCGAGCTGGGACTTGAATGACGAGCAACGTTTCTGCTGGAAGAGAAGCGTGGCCCAATCATCCTGGGGAAAGAGAACACCACCCAACAAAGGGCAGAGAGCTGCTAGTGCACAGTGTATCCCGAGAGCGGGGAGTTGTGCCAGACAGTTGACGTGTGCAGGATACTGGTGGCATGGTGAGGGAGGCGGCCAGCTGGCGGGGGCCACGTGGTGGAAGCCTCCTTGCCGCTGACGACAACAGAGACCTTGTCGTGAAGGCAATGGAAATCCACAGAAGACGTGAAGACACGGAGCGTCCTTTCGGGCCGCAGAGTACGAAACGCACTGATGGAGGAGTAGGAGGGGGCCTCTTACGAGACCACTGAAATGCAATGAGTGGCCATGGGAACGGAGGAGGACATGAGAGGACGACAGAGGGACACAAGGCAGAGGATGGGAGCTGTGGCCCAGAGACGCGGAGGGCACACCGACGCCATGAACACACAGCCACTGCCTACTCATTCCCCAGGGGGTGAGGCCAAGTTGAGAGCTGGATCTCGCACCACAACTGCAGTCTCATTTCCCTTCCGAGGCATCGAAAACCTCGCCTGATCGCTACAGAATATATTTAGCAGGCCAAGGGGAATACTTAGTCAGATCAATGAGGCGCCAGCAGTAAAACCAGCAAATCAATCAGCTATTCTCTGATAATGAGTGCTGACGGAGGTTTGAGTTCAGTGATTTCTGTCTCAGTAGATATTGTGACCAGGCAGAACATCAAGATCTAGAATTGAACGCATAGAAGATGAAACAAATGCGGCACCTGGGTGACTCGGTCAGTTGGGCGACCGACTTCGGCTCAGGTCATGCTCTCACAGTCTGTAAGTTCGAGCCCCGCGTCGGGCTCTGTGCTGACAGCTCGGGGCCCGGAGCCTGCTTCGGATTCTGTGTCTCCCTCTCTCTCTGCCCCTCCCCGACTTGTGCTCTGTCTCTCAAAAATGAATAAACATTCAAAAAATTTAAAAAAAAAAAAAAAGAAAAGGAAAATATTTCTCGCACCTAGGTTAAATTTAGGAAGAAAGTAAACAAGGCCTGACCCTAATTTGCAAAACATTTTGCTTGCCATGGTTTTCCGTCAAGGATATTATCTTTCATTCATTGGGAAAAGAAAGAAGTGTGTCCACATAAAAATGCAAGGTCCAATTTATTTTTAAAATTTCACGCCAACATTTCATTTTTCAGAGGAGTACACAGCTTATGACTTGAACTCATTTCTATTATAACTAGAATTCATACAAAGTTTCACGAGACTTCTATCCTTTTCTCCTTGAGTATCTCTCCATTAGACACATCTGAGCAAGAATCCGAAAGGCACCTTCTCAAAATATTTTTCCTTAAATTATCTTCATTTCCATAATGAACAAAGCTTCGCATTTTATCCCCACAGACAACACTGGTGCTTCTAGATGTAATTAGTATGAGAAAAGTCCCTTACCAGTCCAATTATTGATTTAATCAAACATTCTGCTAATCCAATATTCTCCAAATAGGATTTTGATAACTTTCCTAATGCACAGTGTAATTACAGAACAAAAGATAGGAAGCGGCTGAAGAGATGACCTATTTATAAACAGGCCTCACTAATCATACTGAGCTTTGATTTGATTTAGCAATGAGGACCTATGACATATAATTTTTGGCTCTTCTGGGCAGACACAGCCAGGGAATGCCAGAAGAGGAAAGGCCTTTGAGGCCATTTATCCCATTTTCCCCACACGGGTCTAGTGTAGCATCAGTCACACCATATACTCCTTGGGAAAAAAAGACGTTCTGGTCACGTAAGTTGGGTTAGGCGACACGCCATGTTCCCTTCGGGGAGTTTCGTTATTTCTTATTGGATTAAGATAGGTTCTCGGTCTTAGGACAAATACGTAAATTTAATTGCACAGAATCCTGAAATCCTTAAGCTTATTTGACCATCGTTCCCCCCCACATAACACCTTCGGCCATCCTGTGGATTGGAGATCTCGTCTACCCCCCACCCCTGCATTGGAAACCTAAGACCCGGGAAGTTGAGTTGTCTGTCCCGGTTCCCTGGGTTAGGACCTCTGGCTCTTGAGTCTGAATCTGCTCCCTACTGATTTCTAACTCACTCATTTATCTATTAAAACACGCTGCCTTGCTTATGTTCATGTTGCCTCTTGCCACACTTTACAAAAAGAATTCTTCCTCTACAGGCAGTGTGTTCCAGAATGACCTGAAAACATCTGTCCCGGGCCTTCTCCAGGGCGATTTGTCCAGAGCTGTCTTTGCCACATTTGTACAGTCTCTTCTTGCTTTATGTCATTTGTATCGTGAAGTCCTATTTATGCTGACACCTTTACGCTTTTATTTATATTTACGACGGAAGTCTAAACGGCGACCTCTCTGAATAGCCTATGTCTTCAGCTTAAAGGAGAGGGAGAAGGAGGGAGGCTGGAGGGTTGAGGTTTGGCCACCTGTCACTTGGGGCTTGGCAGCTTTGTCTTCAAAAAAGAACCCCAGATCCCGGTGTCAGCATCAAAACAAAGAAACAAAACCCACCAGAACTCCAGCCCACAATTTTGATAGTAACCAGCCCTGGGTTCTCAGGGAGCCACCATCTAGACCAGCTCAGAGCTCTCACGCTGAGGGGCAATCTGGCTCTGGCTAGCTGGTAGATGACCTTGCCCACGGCCCATCAGTCACTCCAACTCCAATGAATGGAGTGGAAGAAATGTGCATCAAGACCACTTCCAGCTCCCGTGATCCCTCTCTCAGACATGCTCTGGGTTACACGACCACCACTCGCCAAGGTGGAAGGGTTCTAAAGACAGCATGTTGGCGGGAGGAACCTTCCAGGTGTGCGGGGGGGACGAGAGGACTAGGAAGACAGATCTTAAGGATCCGTGATGAGGGTATGGTGCCCTCAACGAGGTAGAGGAGACGCCAAGCCCAATGACCACTGCTTCCTCCTGCTTTCCTGCCCAGAGAGGAATATGCTGCATCTTGGGTTATTCAAGGAAAGCCTGGAAAATCCTCGGCTGGCGAACCGCTTCCCACTGCATGAGTGATTGTGCAGTCGTACTTCCCAGGCTCAGGGAGACCAGGCAGGAAAACTACGATTTGGGCCCCCGCTGAGGGTGCCTCTGGCTACACATCCGGAGGCATGGCTGCTGTCACAGGTGCCAACTCACTTTTTTTCTTTTTTAATATTTTGAGAGAGAGAGAGAGAGAGAGAGAGAGAGAGAGAAAGCGTGCAGAGAGGGGGAGACAGAGAAGCCCAACCAGGCTCCGTGCCGTCCGTACAGAGCCCAACGCGGGGCTCCAACTCATGAACAGCGAGATCGTGACCCGAGCCGAAATCCGAGAGTCGGGCGCTTAACCGCCTGAGCCCCCCAATTCACTGTTAACTGCAAAGTGCTAGAGCCACGGTCTATAGGACACACGGGCAACAGATCACTCAGGACACTGCTCCAGAGCCCCTCCCAGGAGGAAAGGCTCATGCACTCAAGTAAACTGCAGGGATATAAAGATGTCCCAGTGCCGGCCAAGCCAGTGGGGGCCCACACTGCACCGGTGGCCCTGGCCATATGCCACCCTGTGTCCTGCGAAGGTGCCCTCTCGCGCCCTCAGTCCCCCATCTCTCCCCACCCCACTCCCTCAAGCACAATTCCGAGCCCCTTATCTTTGTGTTCGTAGGCGGAGGACTTGAGCTTCTTTCCACAAAGAAGTGAACTGGTGCCCTCCCGTAGGACGACCGCTGTGGCTCGGCCAGCAGCTCCCACAGCACAGATGTCAGAGCCGGAAAGCGTCTTGTGAAGTCAGGGTCCAACAAAGAACGGCCTCACCAAGGGAGCATCTGTCTTTGTTCTTGGACAGAAATAGATCCCATTCTGGCCCAGGGCCCACGGAAGAAGCAAGTCCCCCACCCCACGCCCCAGCACAATCAGAAAGGCAGGAGGCAGCGGCAAACAGCGGTCCTTGAAGACAGAGCTTGGCCGCAAAGAGGTCACCTGCGTCCGCTCCTCACGCACAGCAAGCAGCTCACAGAGTAACACGCTGGGGATTCGCCAACGTGAGTAAAGCCCGTTTTATGATTCAACTTCCTCATCAAAGATTGTAATTCCGTTTTATAGCTGTACCTGAAATAGACGTAATGCGTTTCTGCCACGGGCAAAGAAAGAAAACAAAGTGCTATATCTAACATCCCTTTTCTCCTGGCAAGTGCTTTCTTAAAGTGTCCACAGCAATCACTGGGATTACAGTTTGGTTTTGTTTCTGGCTCTGAGATATTAAGGTAACTGCTTCGAACAGTGTAACTCAGTACCTATCAAATGCCCAAACCGTATCCGCAGTAGCTGATAGGACTGCAAAGTTAGGATCATGTGTCATTTTTCAGCAATACGGAAAGCATTACCAAAAGAAGTAGTGAAATTCCAAAGGAATAAAAGAACAGGGGACACACACGACTGAAGGTAGTTACTATAAATCCAACTCCACGACCCCAAGCTTGGGATCTTCCACAGAGGACAGCAAGCATCGTTTAAGGCAGCTTGGGGTTTACGAGTGAAGAAAATCAGTATGACTAGAGAATAAAAATCGAGATTTTTTAGAAATGAAAATGATAAAAGTCTTCATTTTCATGGCACAGTCGGGATGTTCAGGAGGCATGCCTCGTGAGCTGGGGCTTTCTTCCTGGCATCCAAATCCCCCCCTTTTTTTTGTTTCTTTTTGTTTTAAATACGTGTATGTATCTTTAACTTTTGTAGCCAGGTTTGAAATGGCTTAATTCTGCCACAAACACATTTCAACCACATCTCCAGGTGTAAATTCAAGCAGAGATGGGAACAGGTAGCAACAGGAGAGGCAAAAACCCAGCAGAACCTCTAAAATTTATGTATAAAATTGGCAGTGCAAGCCCCTGAAACTGCTCTCCTGTTGACCTCGGAAACAAACCTGCGAGGGAATGTTTACCTGATCTACCACGAGGGCAGTGTCCTGTCCTGGGCTCTCGACTTTCGTGTCAGGGAGGACACAACCAAAATGTTCGCACAAACGGGACACCTCCGCTGGGAGACACACATCCCGGCGTCTCCCAGGGCGTTGTCATGCCTGTTGTCTCGACATGAGTATTAATAGCTCCCCTCTCTCTCCTCCCTGTACCCTGTTTGGATGGTCAATTATATGGTCACTTTACTTATAGGTCAGGATCCCCTTACAACAGTTCGACTTAGCTCTATCTCACTGTTGCATATTCAACCAACTAAATGTCAATTCTCTTTACGTTGGTGACAATTTCTCAGTACTTCTGCTACCTCTCCTTGAACCAAAGTGAATTTCAAAGAAGTTGCAAATCTCTGGCTGATAGACTTCATACTTCGTCTTCACGTTCAATGACCCCTATCAAGGATTTAGCTGTATTAAAAATAGCCCTTTGTCCAATCTATTCCTGGTTTTATTTTCTGGGGATACTGCGGTGAATACTTCATCCATATAAAAATCGCAATTTGGTAATTGCAGACATAAAGTTTCATTGAATTCCTGGGGCAACCACAAGACTGAGGGCTCAACTAACCATGCCCCACAAAGCCAGGGAGCACTTAGGTCAAAGTGGAGATGAACTTTGATATTTTCGTAGATGAACTACGATATTTTCGTAAACAGGGAGGCAATTTACGACTCTGCAAAATCATCTACAAGATGGTCTCCTTGTGACCTATTACTTCTAGGCTCTCTCCAACAGAACAAAGATCTTTTCTGGTTTTTTTCTTGTTTTTTTAGTTTTTTTTTTAATATTTATTTGAGAGAGAGAGAGAGAACACAAGCAGGGGAGGAGCAGAGAGAGAAGGAGACACAGAATTGGAAGCAGGCTCCAGGCTCCGAGCTGTCAGCACAGAGCCCGACACGGGGCTTGAACCCACAAGCTGTGAGATCATGACCTGAGCCGAAGTCGGCCGTTTAACCAACTCAGCCACCCAGGTGCCCTAGATCTTTTCTCTTTTAACCTGTGATGTGAGCCCGTAATCTTCACTCTTGCCTCCAGCCAGGGCACCATTTCTCAACCCAAGGAGCCATCACACCTAACCTGGGCCAGCAAAAGACAATGAGTAACAGTGTAACTCCATTTTTGTCCACTGCTAAAATAACCAATGCATGTACCCTATCGATGGCTGGTGGGAATGATAACCTTCTTGTAAGAAGTCATGTTGCAAGGATTGACTCTCCATGTGACATTCACTGTTTTCCCTCAGCGCCTGCCAATGTAGCGTCTAATACATTTACAAAGGCGCACAGCCCTTTAATAGTTGCCTTGGGAATCTACGCATCATCTAATTATGTCTTATAGTTACGTTTTTCTCTCACGTGACTATATCTTATTTAACAGAAGCAAAGCTAAGACACAATCCAATGCATACGATCTGGTTTATAGTAGTTTTCGGAAGGAGGCAGTATATGAGGGGAAGCAAGTAGAATTTTGAAAGGACTTCAGAAAATTCCATTTTGTGTCTTCAGCTGGTCCTGGCAGGCCACTCACTTCATTCCTGGCTTCTTTCCACAGCACTGTCTCTTGCGGTCCACACAGCATTGTCCCTCCCTCCTCACCCCCCCCTTCACCCTTCAGTGAATGCTAATCCAGCTTTGATTTCCACTACTCTAGTGAACTGGCAGGAAGTTGTTTCTCTTAGAGTCTCCAAAGCCCTCCTTGTTGCACACTAACCAAGGGGCACATTTCTGTCCTCGCCTTACTCTTTTGTCTCCAACCCCAGCAGACGCACCTCTGCAGTCTCCTCTGTTGGAATCTTAAGGGTCTTCTCTCTTTATCAGCCTTTTCTTCCTAGGTGTGATCGGTCATTACTTCCCTCCAAATATTGCCTAGAGGCAGGCCAACTCCTCCCATGTCTTATTTGAGTCTGGGCCTCTTCTCTCAGTGCCATATGCCTAGCGTTGCCATTATTGCCTGGACTTCTCCCGGGTACCCAGCTCCACAGGCAGAAACCTCCCCCTTCCCTCAGTCTTCTCATTATAGATGATGGTGTCAACATTAAACAGACTGCTCAGACAGCCCGGAGCACAGAGAGCATCATGAATTCCCGAACCTCCCACCCCACCCGCAAATCAAACCCATGAGCAATTTTCTTTTATTTTGGATATTTTGGGAGCATTTCCCCTTCCTAGCTGCACTGCCACCGCCTGCTTACAACACTTGAGTGGCTCGTCATGGCATCGAGAATAACGTGCCAACTCCTTACACGCCGGGTTTTGGAGCCCTGCTGTCCGCTGTCACCCCTTCTGTGGCACCCACGCCGGCTTCCCATGTCCCATAATGAGCCACGCACCTTCCCTCCAAGCCCTTGGGAGATGCCTCTGGAACACGCGCCCCCGCCCCCACTCTCTCTCACTCTCCTCCTCCCCTCCTGTTCGCAGCTCGTCAGGAGCCCAGCCCCTTCTCATCCTTTCAACCCCATTGAGGTGTCAGCCCACAAGCGGTCTTCCTTCCTGAACTCCCTCTCCCGTGTCATCATCCCACATCCCGACGCTCTGTACGTGTCCTCATACTGATACCCAAGTCGGAAAAGAGTGGGAGAGACGAAGTAGCAACAAGGAAGCAAGCAAACGAGGGAGACGATGAGCCCCGTGGGGCGTGGCGCCCCGTCCTGTCTCCTGGGTCCCTGGTAGGTCGCTCGACGGTTAGCACACAGCAAGCATTCAGCGGTGTTTGCTGAAGGAATGCACGCCTCATCCTCCTCATTCATCAACATAACCCCAATGCAGCTAGTGCCTCCCAGTGCCGTGGGCCACAAAGAAAGAGCAGAGTTAGTCTGGGAGAAGACACCTCTCAGAAAGTAAAGAAGAAGCCGAGCAGACCGCCCAGCTCGTACAATGTCATTCATTCTCGCTGGAAACAAACAAACAAACAAAAAAAAGAGCTATCTGCCTAACAATTTTAAGAGCAAATCCCTCCGTGTAAATGTTGATCAAATGCTCAAGGAAGAGTTGTGAGATCGAGCCTCCACCAAAGTCAGACCAACCAGGACAAGTTCACAGCACTGCCCCAAAGCAAGCCCTGAAATTCACTTTGAAGGAAGGAGCCATGTCGGCCGTGGGAGCGCAGCACAGGAGGGAAGCAGTTAGTTATCTCCCGATGTAATCACTTGATATGAGCCAAACACAGAAGGCTTTGGGGATCACTGAAGGCAATTCAGTCGGTTGGGGTGCGTGTTCTTTATACGTTTGTTATTCTGTTAGTTTACATTCTATTGTAGTTCACTTCCCTCGAGATGCCTTTTTTCCTTGCTATAAATAACTCTGGTGTCTCTCGTCAGTTCAGGCTTCAGGCACAGATTGTTTGGACAGAAAACCAACAAAGATCTGTCCATGAATGCCACCGGCAGCTGGCTTAAGACTCACTCGATGGCTGATGGCCAGAGAGAGACAAGGGTCTGATGGTCAGAGAGAGGAGGTGTGACGGTTAGAGTAAGGAGGATCTGATGATCAGCCCGTAAAGATTATGAGACTCACAATCCAAAAGAATAACTTTTAACAGTAGTAAAAATACAACTCTGGGGGCGCCTGGGTGGCGCCGTCGGTTAAGCGTCCGACTTCAGCCAGGTCACGATCTCACGGTCCGTGAGTTCGAGCCCCGCGTCGGGCTCTGGGCTGATGGCTCAGAGCCTGGAGGCTGTTTCCGATTCTCTGTCTCCCTCTCTCTCTGACCCTCCCCCGTTCATGCTCTGTCTCTCCCTGTCCCAAAAATAAATAAACGTTGAAAAAAAAAATTAAAATAAATAAATAAATAAATAAATAAATACAACTCTGTGCTAAAGGCTCATTATATATACCAGGCACACCCGGAATGCCTTATATTACCTCGTCACACCCCGTCCCCGGCGCCACACCACCTCGGATCAGTACGCAAACATGACATATGCGAGCCCCTCTCGGCACGCTGGGGCCGGGGTGGTGAAGTGTTCTGTGCTGGAGTAATCATTTCTGATCATTATTTCGGCTCCTCGGAGGTAATTACTTCAGGCCCACATACACAGACACCGGAGAGAAGTGAGCCCAGTGTTTTCGGAAGCTGTGCCCATCCTTAGCTCTACGTGCAAATTTCAAGAGGGCACTAAATGGGAAGTAAGGAAAAGTGCTATTCCAGTTGAAAAGCGTGGCCACACGTGGTTATTTTCAGTAATTACCGCCATCGTGAGGAATGCCGTCGGCTGAACGGTCTCTGGTCTGGGATGATGGGCCATTTTAAACAGCAGACGGCCCGAACAGTAGATGCTGATATTTGATGTGGCGTCTCCAGACAGAAAAAGAAGGTGTGGGAAGCCCGAGTCTGTTGTCTCTTCCACAAGCTCTCCCCGCCGACAGCCACAGGACGTACGTGCCCCTCCGTGCATGGGGAACGTTCTCCAGGGTGGACCGTACGCGAGGCCACAAAACAAGTCTCGAGACATTTAAAAGATGAAAATCATACCAATATATTTCCTGATCACAGTGGAATGAATCTAGAAATCAGGAACAGGCAGAAAACTGAAAATTGACACAAATATACGGAAACGAAACAGCACACTAACAAAGAAGAAGAAACCACACGGGAAATGCCAAAATCCTTGGAGCTGAATGGAAATGAAAACACAACGTACCACAACTTAGGTGATGCAGCAAAAGCCACCCTTCGCTGTACATGCCTATATTAAGAGAAAAGACCTCCAAATAATACCCTAACATCCCACCTTAAGAAGCTGGCAGGAGGGGGCGCCTGGGTGGCCCAGTCGGTTAAGCGTCCGAATTCAGCCAGGTCACGATCTCGCGGTCCGTGAGTTCGAGCCCCGCGTCGGGCTCTGGGCTGATGGCTCGGAGCCTGGAGCCTGTTTCCGATGCTGTGTCTCCCTCTCTCTCTGCCCCTCCCCCGTTCATGCTCTGTTTCTCTCTGTCCCAAAAATAAATAAAAAACGTTGAAAAAAAAATTAAAAAAAAAAAAGAAGCTGGCAGGAGGAGAACAAACGTCACCCAAGGCAAGCAGGAGGAAGGACATAAAGGACAGAGCAGGAAGAAGAGAGTAGAAAAGCAATAAATTAGCGAAGGTGAAGGTTGGTTCTTCGAAGATCAACAAAACCGACAGATCTCTAGCTAGCTAGACTGACCATTACGAATTCTCCCGCGTGAATCTTTAATTCCAGGATGGGTTCCTTCGAGTTCCCATCAAATCAGGCTTTCTCTGCAGACTGGTGGTAATCAATTTGGAAAGTTATAAGGAGCTATTTATGTTAGTCTTACAAAGCACAGGGCTTTCTACCCATGGGGGATTTCCACCCTTACCCTTGACTCTTCAATCTTTAGCTCAGGGCACCATGTTTTAGGGGAAAAAAAACCTTTAAAAATGAGCACACAAAACACAGGATAGATAAGTAAGAAAGGAGAAATCTTAATGCAGAAGAATGCAGCGATATATGGTAAAAACCAAATGTTTACATAGCATAGAAAGCTGGAAAGCCACGGGAGCGTACAGCCAGAGTTCAGGTTGGAGAGTTAAAGCCATGACTCTTACAGAGTGATGATCTATTACAGGAATTAGACCTGCCCCATTTCTGGGTACAGATGGGGAAGTAAAGGTCTGTACAAGAGAGCTGCAGCATCTGGTGTGGCCCAGGGGTCCTTTCTGTAGAGAAGAGCCAAGCATTTGGTGGCCCTGGCGTCACTGTTGGTCAGCGCGGCTGGCGGCCGGGAAGGGAGTTGGACACAGGTCAGGGAAGGCAGCGTGAGGCCCCCTGGTACCTCCCCTTCTCTCTCGCCACCTCCAACCGCTGTTTCCTTTCACCTCCTAAATCTCTCTCCACCCCACTTTCGGCCGATGCTGTCCCAGAACCATATACACTGGGAAGAAGACTCTTGGAAATACCAACACCACAAGTTGATGCTGGAAAAATCCATCGCAGGTAAATTACCTAGTATTTCTAAGTCTCCCTCTCCTCACCTGTTGAAAGGGTTTGACATTACCTATCCCGGCACTGTGTCCCCTGAGATAATATAAAATGAAGTTTCTACAGTTAGTTTTTATTTTAGAGAAATAAGAAACAATAGAGAATCGGTGTGCACACGTGTTGAAGGATGTGTTACGAGATCGGATGAGGGACCCAGCAGAGACCCAGGTCTGCTCAGAGGGGCGGCACCAAAGCTTTCCAGCCTAGCGTGGGATGTCTTTGAGGAGCACGTATTGAACACAGATTGGAAGAGTTTCGCCTTCTTTACGACTCTACAACGGCCCCTCCAGGCGTGCCCATGTGTGCCCACCAATGGCACACACACGTTTGTTTTGTATAAACACTGTCGGAGGGCCCAGATCCTGGCTGCCACGGACCACAGACATTTCCCTTCACCCAAACCCAGCATTCATGGTGCCCTTGTTGTAGGCAACATTGTGTGTCCGCGTGACTATCAAAATGCCAAAAGGCACGTGACCCCCTCCAGAAAAGGTGCATGACCCGCATGGCTCTGTTGCCCCGTCCTTTTATCTGAGGATCGCTGACCTTCAGGAAGGTGTTCATATTTTACAAAAATGCCAGTGATCATCTGGAAACAACAACATCCAGATTTCAAGGCGTATCTTGGGACTTTCCATTCCCTGCCAAAAATCAACGCATTGTCACCTTCCTGCCATCTCAGACATGAAGTTGAAGACACTTCCCACGATGTGCCACTTCAGATGTGAAGAAAGAAGGCGTTCATCGCTGTCTGAAAAAACCACTTGTATTTCCTTGTTATTTATTCTAAACTTGCCACATCTCTTAGGAAGAGACATCTACCTGTGACGCGGGTGACACTAACAATCACTCACAGGTCTTTCTTTTTTTCTTCTTCCTTCTCTCAGCTGCCATACGACATCCCTGCAATTCAGATGCAAGCATCTCCTCTTTGGTCCCATTATCTGTAGCCAGTTCAATCTTATCCAGATTGCTGTACTTCTCAGCAGGCATGATTACAGCAGGCTTAGCCCCCGAAGCGGAGCGACGAGACACTGGTGTCACCCCCTAGGCTCTGGTCCCAGAACCCAGTACTGGGCATTCTCGGCCACGCCACGTTCCTCCCCCAGAAACACCAGGCATGGCTCTGCTCCCTATCTACTCACTTGCCCTTTGTATGTCTTAGCCAGCCTTCTCCCATCCACCCCAGTGTGCGGGTCAGATTTAGCACATGTCAGCGACCGTACGTTCACTAAAAGCAGCCGTCTCTAACGCGCACCTCTCCTAAGCTCAAGGCAGGTGACGTTCAGTTTGCAAAAATCATTACGATTCAGAGCAGCGAGCTGGCGGTTTCCAGGTCATGCTGGACAATGAAAAAAGGGAAGTTTACAAGAGAAGCTAGAAGAGGGACAGTAAAGAAACTTGATCTCATTTCCAGGAATCCACGTTCTTTAAAGAAACTAGCAGTGAGGTAAGTCCAAAACCTACAGTCCTCTCTCGCCAAAGAAGAGACAAAGACACCAGAGTGCTGAGTATATCGAATCACATATGAGAACATAAACCAAGAGCTGTAGTACTCAGACGTTTAAAAAACCTCCAAATAAGAAGTCAGAAAAAGACATTTCCTTAAAGGTAACATATGAGCCTCAAAGGTAAAAGCAGGGCGTGCTGTGTATCCACGTCTCCAATAAATCGTTTTGCGTGACTAAGGCGTGACCATTATGTGAAATTGTGATGTTTACCAATCTGTTGTATTTTACGCAGTAACAGGATGTCTGCACCGATCTAGTAAGTGAGAGGCTTGGAATGAGAGGCCTAGGTTGAATTTCTGCTAGTCTCACAAAGCAGTCCTTTCAGTGCATATTTTTGGGTGAGCGTGTATTAATTCCCAGGGGCCCACCTCGCTGCCACAAAAAACGAAGGCCAGCGAAAAGAGGTCTTTTTGAGGCCTGAGAATCTTGGGGAGCACTGAGGATGCACTACACTGACCCGTGTTGCAGATGGAGAAGGCTCAGGAATGAGGACCGTCTGTGTCTGCCCTGGACCCAGTCAGAGCTTAGAATTTGTTTTCTTGAGGGGTGTCTGGATGGCTCATTTCAGCTGAGCACCAACTTCAGCTCAGGTCACGATCTCACGGTTCACGGGGTCGAGCCCCGCGTCGGGCTCTGTGCTGACGGCTCGGAGCCTGGAGCCTGCTTCCGATTCTGTGTCTCCCTCTCCCTCCCTCTGCCTCTCAGAAAGAAACATTAAAAAAAAAAAAAAAGAATTTGTTTTGTTTTGTTCTCTAATTCTTATTATCTCGTTTTCTTAGAATTGCTCTCTGAGTCCACCTGCTAGGAAAAGAGACAGGCCTTGGATAATTGTGGAATCTGATTCAACGAAAATTTGCCTGGATTATAAGTAAAGCAAAGGTCAAGGGAGGCGAATCAGAAGTAATACAAGGAGAAACTACTAGTTTGTAAAAAGGTGAAATGGTGAAGGGAGGTGGCGATGAAGGAATGTTTGAATCATAGACACTGAAAACGTAATTGTAGACACTGAAAACGTAATTCTCATCTACTAAAGATCAGGGCTCAGGATTTGTTTTACTGGGGAAAGTAAACCGCTTGCTTACTCACGTGTTGACATTCTGAAAGAATAAGCAAATCTAATCATAAATAAATCTCTTGAGGACAAACTTAACCCAGAAGTTTCTGTGGAGCAGGTTGAGGCCAGAACATAAATGCTTCCTGTCTCCTCAACAAGGAGGATATTTGGGGGCCCTGGTTTCTAAAGGCCAATCAGAATCAAATACTTTATTCTCCCGCAAACCAAAGTATCAGGTACAAAGGTTTTTTGTTTTTGTTTTTTTCCCAAGAAAGTCAATGTCCATCCATCCATTCAACTATTGTTTTATTCAATTCTCCTTTGAAGGAGAGAATGTACGTGAAGCGGAAGACAGTCCCAGACTGAAGAAGTTTTACGATCTGTCTGAGTAACTAACCAAAGGAGACACGTCTCATTTAGTGCACATACCATATGCCCGCAATAGCGGTCATGTGAAGAACGAACATCGAACGTTCTGCAAAACGTAAGGATTTGACCATCTGTCATGTAAATGCACACTTGGTTTTATATTGGATTTCACATCTAAGCTGCTCATAACTGGAGAGAGACCCTTTTCCTTCTGCGTAGCATCCAGGTTCTTGGGGAGGGTCACCTCACACACTCATTATCAATCTATGGCGACAACAGTGTTACCATCCAACCCTCGGGAAAGTGCACTCGAGTCAGCCACATGGATGTCACTATTTGAATGGCTGTGCACTCACACCAGCTCGTGTAGGTCTGCACTGGCCGTTTTACAAGTGAGAAGCCGAGGTTCAGTCAAAGTCAACCAACCAAACCCAAAGAGCTCACTCTCTCCAGGTTGTACGCACCCGAAAGCCACAGCTCCTCCCGCTGGAACTGACACACTCCGGCAAGTGTCTGCGGAGCAAATGGCAGGATCCACAGTCCCCTTGAACGGTCTCCGTCACAGACCTCAGGCGCGGACCCCACCCACGGACGATCGAGATGCATGGCTGGTGAGCTGTGCAGCATTACCGCCCTGACTGATGGCCACAAACATTCCAGGCCACCCATCTGATGAGGGACATTGGAATAAAGTTCTTAAAACCTGTGGGGGTCACAAATAAACCTTAATGGTTTATGATTCAATTTATTCTTTCAGCTAAAGCCACAGGAGTACTTTGTCAAAGTTCATCATCGGCTGGCTTAGAGGTTCTTAATGGCTGTAAGCGGGACCCTACAATGAGGACTGAGAACAACGTGACTTCAGTTACATGGGCCATATGTATCACACCAAGTGCAGAACTTGCCTCCACATGCTGTGGGGCAGGGGCAGGCGGGTGGACAAGTCTTCCTGCATGCGGTTGCCCTTGGGGATACAAGATGCACCTGTCTTTAGTAACATCTGCCAACTGCAGAAGGGTCCGACGTCAAGAACCTCTGTGCTCCATGAAGCCTGGAGAAAAGGACAAGACCTCACGCCTCCTGACGTCAGCATGCCAATGAGCTGGGCGACACAGCTACTGAGTTACTCCTTACCTCCTTCCACCAGCCGTGCCCACCCAGACCCCATGGCTCCAGGCAAGCCTGTGCTGGAATCGGACGCCCGCCTCTTGGCCAGCGTTCGGCCCAAACACACACCCAGATGCTGCAGAAAGTCCGCGTAAGTGAGAGCAGACATCCCGGCAGCGACGAAAGCTACGGAAGCCTCCTGGGCACAGGTGGAAACACTGTGAAAAGAGGGATTCTGTGGGATGGGTTCACTTTGATGACAGATGAACGGTGTGGCTGATACGGACAGCGCCGTCCCCCGCTCTCTGGGTTGCAGGCCGCCTGGGAGTCTGGTGGTGCACTAACCGGGGAGGGCGTGAGACGGCACGGTGACTCCCCCCTGCTCAGGATCATAACACTCACAGGGAATTTTTGAAGTTCCCTGGGAAATCACCTCTGTGCCGTGCTCCCCTATTCCTCCTCCCTCCACCTCAATAATGGAATAAAAATTGCCTTTTTTATTGTGTCAGGCTCGAGATAGATGGTTTGGGTAGATGGCTTTCCATGGTCTCACTTAATCTTTATAATATCCCTGTGACACGGGTTGGGTCCTGTCATCCCCACTCTGCAGATAAGAAAACCAGGACTCTTCTGAGTTTACGTAACCAGCCCAAGGCAATTCAGCCAGTGAATGTCAGGGCCAGATAACCCCAAAGGGACGATTCTGCCACGGATAAGAGAGAGTCCGCCCTTGAACTAGACATTGGCATATGCTCGGCGTCTAGTGGCCTGCCCGGGGCTGTGGTAGACGAGGCTCTGGGTAGAAGTACCTTGTCGCCGACCAGAGCAAAGAGACGGTGTGACCTCCCCCTTCAGGAGCTCAATTCCACAAAATATTCTTGCAGAGTATTCGGAGAAGACGATAAAGTCCGTGGCAACGTTTTCAAGACTCCTTTCAGCGGTGGTGAGTGCATTCCTTGCTACAGGCTTCCTAGGTGTCTTTGTCTATCCTTTGCTGAAAATGTAGCCCTTGGCTCACGTTCACCAGGTACTAGGTCTCTGACAAAGCTGCCTGGCTGGCTGACAGGATCTGTGGCATAAATGTCGGTGACAGTCCTGTCACCACACTTGATAGGACACCTGCTGTCCATTCCTTCAGACGTGATGGGCACCCGTCCACCTTCCCAGGCTTGCTGATGGGGAGGATTTCTGGAATAAAGGACAGATGAACGCGGGGAGGATTTCTGGAATAAAGGAAGGTAAGCTGGCAAGAACGGGTCCTCCGGGCCAGTCCCCGCCCATGCTGGCCTAAATGAAGTTTATTTCTTTTTATTCTTTTTGAAAAAGAGAGAGTGAGCAAGAGTATGAGCAGGGGAGGGGCAGAGAGAGAGAGAGAGAGAGAGAGAGAGAGAGAGAGAGAATCCCAAGCAGGCTCCACGCTGTCAGCGCAGAGCCTGACTCGGGGCTCGAACTCACGAACCGCGAGATCAGGACCTGAGCGGAAACCAAGAGCCAGATGCTTAACTGACTGAGGCACCAGGCACCCCCTAACCAAACTTTAAAAAAACACATTTTTCCAAAGTTTAAAATGTGGGGCGCCTGGGTGGCTCAGCCGGTTAAGCCTCTGACTTCGGCTCAGGTCATGATCTCATGGTTCGTGGGTTCGAGCCCCGCGTCGGGCTCTGTGCCGACAGCTCAGAGCCTGGAGCCTGTTTCAGATTCCCTCTCTCTCTCTGTCTACTGCCTCCCCCCAACCCCCCACGCTGTCTCTCTCTCAAAACTAAATAAACATTTTAAAAAAGTTTAAAATGTGTGCTTCACCATTTCTGTCAAGGACAAGGATTCTGCCTTACACCTAAAAGTATTTTAACGATGTGGGCAAATTATCCCCAATTACACAACCTGCCCTCACATCCACACGCCATCAATCTCGGAACTACTCATGAGCCCCCGTCAGTACACCGCAAGTGGATTTTCTCTAGTTACATTTAGATGGGCTTTTGCGTCCACAATGAGGACAAAATAAAAACAGATCGGAAGAGACACCTAATTTCATCAACTAAATCATGCTCCCAAACAAAATTTAAAAAATACCTGCTTGTTTGTATTTTTATCATCCTCTCTGGCACCATCCAGGCCAGAAAAACAACTGGAATAAATATTTTCCATCAGGCACTGGCATTAATCACGATTCCCTCTGCCAGGTGCCTGCACGGTGTGGACACCTGCGACCCTCACAGGGGCTAACGTTTGCCGAGTGCTCACCGTGGGCCAGGCTCTCTCACAAGAGCTCCGAGTAGGTTTTGTCGTCTGATTCTCATGACGTTCCTAGGAGCCGCACGATCACTACCCCGTGTCACCAGGACGTACCCCGTGTCACCGTGAGGACGCAGAGACTCAGCGGGGATAAGGAGCTGGCGCTCCCACAGACCTCCTTCCCCCCGAAGATGCCGACCTCTGAAGGGTCCCCTCTGCTTTCTCTGCCATCAAGCCATGCGCCTCCAAGGGCCTTACTCCTTCAGAGGTTCAATGTCCTCGGACAGGTGACGACGGGTGGTTAATGGACTGTTAATCAGACCAACTAATTCTTACCACCTCTCCCCGGCTAAGAACAATGTCCAACCAGGGATAAAATGCGTGTGTCAACTTTCAAATCTTTGTGGTCAACTTTAAAAAAAAAACAACTATGTTATTTAAAACTGCACAGGGGTGCCTGGGTGGCTCAGTCAATTAAGCATCCGACTCTTGATTTCAGCCCAGGTCATGATCTCATGATCAGGTGTGGGATCAAGCCCCGAGTCAGGCTCTGCGCTGACAGCACAGAGCCTGTTTGGGATTCTCTCTCTCCCCTTCTCTCTCTCTCTCTCTCTCTCTTTTTCTCTCTCTCTGCCTAAAAATAAATTTTTTTAGAAAATAAATAAAACTATGCCTTTAAAAAAATTTAAATAAATAAAAAAATAAAAATGTGTAGAGTCTAATTAATTGTCAGGTACCCAGCATCCAGACGTACATAATTGTTACTCGTTTTCCACATCATTTCTGTATCTGGTTTAAAAGTTATTTCAAGTAAATACAAACATGAGGACAGTTTACCTGTAAACAATTTAGGGTGCATCTTCTAAAAAAAGCTGAGTGTTGGGCGACTCTTAAGAATGGAGGCCTCAGGGGGCACCTGGGTTGTTATTCGGCTTCTGACGTCAGCTCAGGTCATGATCTCAAGGTTCATGAGTTTGAGCCCCACATTGGGCTCTCTGCTGTCAGCACAGAACCTGCTTGGGATGCTCGGTCTCCCCCTCTCTCTAGCCCTCCCCCACTTGTGTGTGCGCGCTCTCTCTCTTTCAAAAACAAACTTTAAAAAACAATTTTATAAAAAGAACGGAGACCTCAAGCCCTGGATATTTTCCTACGTCACTAATTAGAAACATCTCATGCTTTTTATTTTTTTTTATTTATTTTTTTTTTATTTTTTTTTTTCAACGTTTATTTATTTTTTGGGACAGAGAGAGACAGAGCATGAACGGGGGAGGGGCAGAGAGAGAGGGAGACGCAGAATCGGAAACAGGCTCCAGGCTCTGAGCCATCAGCCCAGAGCCCGACGCGGGGCTCGAACTCACGCGAGATCACGGGAGTCACGCGAGATCGTGACCTGGCTGAAGTCGGACGCTTAACCGACTGCGCCACCCAGG
>NW_024412700.1:2556720-2614405 GCF_014898765.1 Herpailurus yagouaroundi | reverse complement strand
TTTTTTTTTATTTATTTTTTTTTTATTTTTTTTTTCAACGTTTATTTATTTTTGGGACAGAGAGAGACAGGGCATGAACGGGGGAGGGGCAGAGAGAGAGGGAGACACAGCATCGGAAACAGGCTCCAGGCTCCGAGCCATCAGCCCAGAGCCCGACGCGGGGCTCGAACTCACGCGAGATCACGGGAGTCACGCGAGATCGTGACCTGGCTGAAGTCGGACGCTTAACCGACTGCGCCACCCAGGCGCCCCCTTTTTTTTTTTTTTTTAATTTTTTTTTTTTTTCTCATGCTTTTTAAACGACAAATGTAATTTCCTCATGTTGTCCCAGTCCCTCTGATAACTTCCCTTGTTGTTCAGAAACGGCTCATGGAGCTGGCCTGTGTCCACGAAGGAGATACCCTGAGCTCACGAGCTGCCCGTGGCGGTCACATGTGCTCCAACATATGATGCACCCACCCCAGCGGTGCCCCTGCCCCACCGCACACTGCGGCCTGTTGGAAGGAATAGGACAGCTGTGCCCTGTCCCCAACCCCAGACTTTTCGAGTGATCTCCTCTGGCCCCCACACACTAGACTCTCTGTCCTATTATTTCCTATGAGCTGAGGGCAGGACCTAAGAGTCTGATGCGGTTCAGACTAAACACTCCTGTAGTTCTTCACAGGTGACGCTGGGCACTCAGGCAAGTGCCTGTGTGTCCCATCCTTGGGGGTGCGGAGACAGATGGCCGGGTCAGGCAGCAACAGCCAGCTCTCTCTGGTGCAGCCACGTCCCTCTGCGTGCAGCCACCAGGCAGTCCCGGGGTGGTGCGTGAGTGGGGTGGTTACCCCGATCTAACTGTTTCCCGTCCATTCATGACACTGGCCTAAATCAGGTATTTTATTAAAGGCACCTACATCGTCCGTGCAAGGAAACAGGGGTTCGGAGAGGACGACGGCCAAGAGGCGAATGCGCATCAGGCAGGCCGGGCTGCAGGGTGGGGCACCTGCCCATCCGTTCCTCAAGCCCTGGCCCTGAGATGACCCCGAGTGTCCGGAAGAGGGGGACGCGCCGCCCTTTGGTCTCGCGAATCTGCCGGCCTGCTGCGCACAGGGGCAGAGCTATATCAAGGTGCCCCTTCATGCACTGGGGTGAACGCATTTCTTTATTTTCATTTTCCGTTCCTTCCCCAGCCCTCATGAATTATTTATGTGTTATTAAACTCAACCGAATGAGATTTCAAAGGCAACGGAAACGGCTGAAGTTCAAATGAAATCAAATTCCCACCTTGAGCTCCGGGGGGCTCGGAGACTCAGCCGGCTTTGGAGAAGGGCCCAACGGTGGGTTTTCTGGGCCTGAATCTGAGATGTCAGCGAGCGCTGAAGGCCAGGTCCACGGCCAGTGACCGTAGCACAGGTGATTGACAGAGCCTTCGAGCATCTCCCCTCCGGTGCCCAGGACTGCCAGGCTGCCCGCCTCAGGGCCAAATGCCAAAGACACAGCCCCCCTTCCTCACGCGCCCTCAGATGGGCGCGCCAGTTTCCACATCCCAGGGCTCCCCTTCTCCGGTGCTCTGCTCACGGACTCTCCTCTCCCTGGGTGACAGGCTGGCTCCATATCACCCTGTGGTCTCCGCTCCAGCATCACCTTCTCAGAGCAGAGCCCTTCCCCGACCGCCCAGCCAAGGCCACCTGACCTGACAGCCACTCTTCAAGGGTCTCCTACAGATCAACATCGTTCGGTTATTGTGTTTCTCAACTGGCACCTCTTACTGCCACGAACATGTACCGAATGGCTGACTACTGAATCCCCAGCACCCAGCCCACCGCAGGGGACACAGCAGGGTCTAGCCATCAATGGAAAGGACCCCACAAAAAAATTTTTGTTTAAATTAAAAAAAAAAAAAACTTTAAAAGGAAAGTACCGTGGGACACCTGGGTGGCTCGGTTGGTTAAGTATCTGACTCTTGACTTTGGCTCAGGTCACGATCTCGCAGTTCGTGGGATCAAGCCCCGTGTCGGGCTCCATGCTGACAGCTCAGAGCCTGGAGCCTGCTTTGGATTCTGTGTCTCCCCCTCTCTGTCCCTCCCCTGCTTGTGCTCTGTCTCTCTAAAATAAATAAACATTAAAAAAATTAAAAAAAAAAAAAAAAGGGTTCTGTCAGTGGCTGACGTGAGTACATCATTCAGGGTTTGAGCCTCACAACCAGTGCTAGGAGGGGGCCAGGGCAAGTATCCATGCTTCTGGGTTTTCTGTTTTTCCCTTTGTGACAATTATTGCAATTTCAAATATATGTGTAACTGTGTTTGCATGACCCTGGCACAAGAACATAAATCCTACCTGTTCTTCTCAGCCCTGCAAAGTCACCATCTCCCAGCATGTCCACCAAGGAAACAATGCCCCTCGGGCCAGAGTGAGCGGCTAGAAACACAGAGAGAACAGACATGGCCTCTCTGTTCCTGTTTGAAAGGAACTGAGCCCCTCACGGGGAAGACTGGAAGGCAAGAAAAAAAAAAAAAACCACGAGTTTTACAGAAACAGTCCTTTCGGAATGGTATTCTGGAAGCAAAGAAGGAACTAATGGGGCCTGGGGAATGCATGATGTTTTCGGAAAGAAAACAGGTCTCCAGGGTGGGTGGGCCCAGAGCAAGAAAGAAATCCCCATCTCGCTTCCTTAGGGGGTGGTGGAAACCAGAAGCTCTGGGAGCCGGGTGAGTTCGGGGGATTTGCACCAGGTGATGGGTTACAGCTGGATGTTCAGTGCACGCGGGCAAGAGTCACAGCCATGTACCCAACAGCTTGTTGAGCTGTGAACTCACAGTGCGGACTTATCCCGAAGACTGAGCTGTTGAATATGACGGGACCAGCAGACCTGAAACTGGGATGTTATGGGGAGGCGGCCACTGGACTGGTGCAGGAGGGCCGAGAGCCGCCCCTGGCCGGGCCCCTGGTCACACAGAATCGGAGGTGAGGCTCTGCAATGAACAGCTTGGCCAAGACTGGGAACCCCAGAGTCCGATGCTCCTTTGACTGGAACCCTTTCCTCTTGAACCTGTGGCCCCTCCTCCACATCAACGATCCCACCAAACAAGGGAAAGGCGATGAGCTGACACCATGCCTCAGCTCTCCACCCGCTTTCTTACACGTACGTACGTGCTCCTGACATCCCAGATCATCGGCCAGAGAGGTGGGGAGAAGAGCACTTGGTCTTACTCTGAATGTTTATGCCTGTTCTCGGGGGCTCTGTTTCGAAGGGATTATTCACAGGTTAAGAGCTGTAGAGCCCAGATCCGGAGAGGTGAGTGAAAGCTGACAGGGCCCTCAGGAAAGTCCCAAGCGTGTCCCATGTCCAGCCACCGGATAAATGCATGGCGGCAGGCTGTTTTGAGAAGTCACAGGAGCTTTAAAATATGCATATTGTGCCTTCTTAGTCATCAGAACACATTCGCCTGTGCTACCGAAGCAAGCTCTGCTCTGGGCATCGCACCTGACTTTGACAGAGTGTGGAAGGAAGGGCTCATTAGTCCTCCCCAGCCACACATCACGCGCGTCCAATTTTCCAGCCACTGACAAATGATCTTCATAAAATATGACTGGATTGCCCAGGAAGCAAAATTTCTCAAGGTCTAGCCAAAAACACGTCAAGAAAGCACACCCCGTCACCCCTCCAGCCAGGTGTAGCTCCTGGTGGTCATCCATCAGGGGGGAGCAACGCATCTCCGTGCTGAGTGGGGGGCCCGGGGAAGGCAAGGCGACGTGTGACCCCTACAGCCACACGGACGTGTAGATGCCAAGGCAGAGACAAAGGGTCCAACGTGCTGGGCAGTCGACAACGTGAAACCCGAGAGGGCGGGGCCCGAGCAGGGGAGCTCAGCACACCCGGGAGAGGCGCAGGATGGTTAGACCCCCAGTGTGGTGATCGTTTCCCCTGTGCGGCCCATTAGGTCCTCGTGCAAATGTTCACCGAGTGAATGAGTGAAGAAGAAATGAACGAACGGGCACGTGGAAAGGCGCGGACAAAGGCATTCAAACTCTTCACGCGCAGCTCCCGTGCAAAGTCCTGATGACAGATGCAACGGAATGTTCCGACCGCACGTTTCTTGCCGTCGCTGCTGACCAACAACCGTAACCGCTTCTCCGCTAGGCTTTCCCCCTTCTGCTCCCACATGCTGCCTTCCCAGAGTTTCTTTGCTCAACCCTTCCCCTTTCATCGTCTGGGACTGAACACGGATATATCGGAAGCGAGCAGGAAGGGCGGGAGGGGAGAGGGAAGAAGGCAAAAAGAATGAAATCACAGTCACTGAGCGCGAGCTGCGTGCTAACCCAGTAGTAAGCCGTTCCTTCTGCTGGGATCCTCCCGGACCCCACAGAAGACGCACACACAGTGTCACGTGTTGTAGGAGAAGCTGGCACAGGAAGCTGCTGGAGCACTCAGGACACACACTTCACCCGAATTCGAGGTACCAGACGAAGCTTTCCAGAAAGGGACGTCCCAGCCAGACCTGAAGGACGGGCAGAATGTCCCTGTGACGGGAGCAGGGTGGGGGGGGTGGGGGGTCGAGCTACAGGCGGTCAGAGGACGGCGGGCGAGGCAGCAGAGGTAAGCACTCAGGCAGCCGAAGCCACACCGTGATGACATGAGCTACGGAAGGATGGCTCGAGTGCCACAGACTCACGGGAGACACCCCTCCCGGGTCCGGGGGAGGGGGTAGGGCGCAAAGCAGATAGGTCATGAGCCGTGTTATCGGTGGTGTGCAATGAAAACTCAGCAGGCATCTTGTCCACAGTGAGTGGAGACGGGGGAACATCCATTCCGGAGACAGCAGATATCCGATCACCAGCAAAGAAACAAAAGCACTGGCTGGTCTCCTCGCGGCTCTGGAGTCAACGGCTGAGTGTGGGGCGCGGGGAGGCTGGCAGGGGACACGGGGACCCCCTCTGGGGAACGTGATGTGGACTCTGTCACCAAGGAGGGTCCCCTGGAAGTCTAGTCTAACTGACACTCCCTGAAGTCCAGAACTCACTCATGCACTGGAATCCCCAGTAGTGTCTGAAGCTTTGCGGTCCCAAAGCTAACCCTGAACCCAGTGCTCCCGCAGGGAGGAAGAGAGGAAGAGAGAGCGAGAGGGAGAGCGAGATCCCATCTCAAAACACAGCAATTCCATGCTTCCCGGGGCTCAGCCCAAACCCTGACTCCTGTCTTCCCTTACAGCCCACACCTAGCGGGTCAGCAAACCCTGCCAACCCTGCACACTCCTCAGGACATCCACTGCCAAAACCCTGGTGAAGTCGCCACCAAGCCTTCCTAGATTCGCGCGACAGCTTCTTAACCAATCACCCTTCTCACAGAGTCCCAGAAGGATCCAGCAAACACTGGTCAATTTATACGCCTTTTCCCTCACACCCGTCAGCAGCTGGCCGGTTCACTCGGGTTAAAGCCAAATCCCCGACATAGTGGCCAAAAAAGCATCACCCGGGCAGCTTTGACCTCATGTCCCTGAGCTCCCTCAAACCACAGTGGACTCCCTCATGCTCTTGTACAAACCAGGCTTCGCCTGCCTCAGGACCTTTGCACTTTCTCTCCTCTGTTCCCACATGCTCTTCTCTCAGTCAACCCATGGTTCACTCCCTTACTTCATTCAGTACTTGGGCAAATGTCAACTCCTTAGTGTGACTTCCCTGGCCACAATTTTTATAATTTTAAGCCACCCCCCTCAAAAAAAAAAAAAAAAACCCTCTATATTCTTTCCCTATTTTTTCCCTTGGAATTCATCATCCGATAATCTACAACACTGTTTAATGATTATTTTTATTTTTGTTTATTTATTTTGGTTTCTACCTGTTAGAATGCAAGCACGGTGAAGGCAAAGATTTTTTGTTGTTCACCTGCTATAGCCAAAGTGGTTAACATGGGATGTGGAGCCTGGCACATATTTGGATCTCCACATTTTCTGACTAATAAATGGCTTATGAAGAACATCTTCAGTTTTATTTCCTGTCAGTTGATCTTGCTGTAATTCCTAGACAGCCAGGGTAACGGAGACGATTATCTCCCATTCTCCCGAGTCAAACGAGCCCCTCCCTTCAGTGACACAAACTTCCATTCTCATTTCACTGAATTCACATTTTTCCTCTGCAAACTATGTGCTCATGTTTTGCCAGCCTCCCTAAAAGCCACAGATCTTGCAACTCTCTCCGTACATCAGAACAGTGATGTGACTGTCCGCAAGGCCAATCTAAAGGCTGTTTACGGCTTCTGTCTGCACGGCCAGCCTGGCGTGATTTGCTTGTGGAGCCCAGGAGCTTTGATGGGGCCAGAACGAGTCGAGTCTGGAGGCGTGCTTTCTTTGCACAAGTGTCATTGGGATCCCTACCAGGAAAGGCTGAAGATCTCTGTATCGCTGCTGAAGGAAGCAGCCGTACTGGCGGATCCCCGACAGGGACGTCCCTCCCCTCCTTCTCCAGCTGGACCGTGACGTACAGCTGAGCTATGGGAATCCGCTGTCCTCCCAGTGTCACGAAGAGGGAGGACGACTCACGCTGTGGCAAGCTGAGGCCCCAGCAAGATGCAGGAGGGGTCCCCAGAGCCTGTCTCCAGGACACGGTGCGCTAAGGAGGCCTTGGTCTGCGTGCTCCTCTCCTCACAAGCAGCGCATGGCGGCACCTCCAATGACCGGCCTCAACGCCAGTCCCACGTAGGTGAACCTCCCGAAACTCTGGTGATTTTAAACGTGTGACTGGGGCACCTGGGTGGCTCAGCTGGTTAAACATCCAAGTCTCCTTTTTTTTTTTTTTTGTATTTTTTTTTTAAATGTTTATCTATTTCTGGGAGGGGAGAGGGGCAGAGAGAGGAGACCCAGAATCCAAAGCAGGCTCCAGGCTCCGAGCTGTCAGCCCAGAGCCCGACGCGGGGCTCGAACCCATAAGCCGTGAGATCGTGACCTGAGCCGACATCAGACTCTTAACCGACTGAGCCACCCGGGCGCCCCGTTAATGGTGCATTTTAAGTGCATAATGATTCTGTTAACGATCATCCAGGATACAGAGGAATTTTACTGATACGCCGACCAAAGTTTGACATTTCAGAGTTCCCGGGACACGCGCTGTGTCCGAAGCATCACGCTGAGCACCCGGGAGCTCCAAGCTGAACGTGCAGACCTGGCCGGGCCCTGAACGTGCTTGCCATCCAGTAAGGAGCAGAGGTGTGCCCCTGCACGCGGGGATTTCGAGTAAGTGACTGTGGCTCCTGCCCCTGCTTTTGTTGGGGACATGGCCCCTTCTCCCAGGTGGGACACCAACAGCAGCCCGTTCGTGCAGGTGGCGGGCAGGGAGACCCCGAGAGGGCTGGCAGGGGTCGGAGCAGCCGGCCGCCGTGGGCACTGACGGGGTGGATCCAGTGCGCCCAGGCTCACGCGAAGCGGGCGACGCTGGGTGAGTGGGCCTGGACCAACCAGGGAAGCGAGCGGAGAGGACCACGTCACCAGGAAAACTGACCGGGCGCTAAGGAGCCAGCAGGGGAAGGCCTGGCGCTGCCACCACCTCAACCTAAGGAGGCAGCTTGCTATAAACACACGACACAGCCATCGATCTCCGCCCTCAGAGTGGACCTGCTTCCCAAGCCACTCTTGCGCCGTGACCATTAACATCTAATACCTGTGTGTGCGTTTTAAACTAACATATGTTGCATGTTTGGTGATGTTGTGATAAACGTAAGTGATGCTGTAATCGGAGCCCCTCAGAGACCGCCAATATAGTAGAGTCACTGTATTAATTTCTCCTAATATTCTTTACTCATGATTTGCAACATTTGGACTTTCTAGCTTTAGATTTTATTTCCCCACTATTTCCGCTTACGGTTGGAATACAGAAACTTTCTTAGACAATAAAAACTCCTTCCAAAATAGGATTCTAGCGATGACGCGGTATTTCGTTATGTGCACTTGGCACCAACACCAAAAGCTACAGTATTTTGCTTGATACTCCAACAAGCCAAACAGGATGGCCTCACCGCATCTCACCCACATTAACAATTTCATTTTCTCGAGCTTGCTTAATTGATACACAATTATTCTTAGATAAATACCCACGTCGGTATTCAGTGCTTCTCATTTTCCAGAACCGGAATTAGTGGGCTGGCAATTAGAGAACTTTATCAATTCGCTCGTGCCTCTGAGGAATGCTTTTTATCTCTAAAAGGGGATATGGAATTATTTACAACTTTTCACTAAAACGCACGCGCTGAGTTGATTTCGTGGCGTACAAATCTTCGTGCGCATAAAACGGCCCAGCGAGGACTTGGCCGAAACCCCACGCTCTTTCCACTGCCCCCCCTGCCTCCTTGTCCAATTAACGTGCGTCACTGTAGGTTTTGTAAGAGGTGTTACCCATCACCCCTTGCGTCAGTGCACCCCCAGCCACAACTGCTAAGCACAGCTGCAAGCAACCTCCCAGAGGGCTCCGCATCCCTCACTGACTCCCAGGGTCTCATCCACAGCCGCTCACCTGGGCATCGGCCCCGGGGGTGCGGGAGTTGCACCCTAGAGAGAATCGTGGGTCGACACGCCCAGTGTCCCTTGGAAATCTGCTTCTACACGCTCCGCTCCCAGCCATGTCCCTTCTCTGTTGAACACAGGCCTGTCGCTGTGGCCGGCCCTTCAGATGGCACCAGATGGGTCCCGAGAAAAAAGGTAGGACCAGAGCCATGCATCCCCAGAGGGGTCTTAGGGACCAGAAAAGACTTGGTGAAGAATGCTTCTTTCCCTTCGAAACACCGCCTCCTGTGGAGTCGGGGACCTCTTGGGAGAGCAGGTGAGCACTCCTGCTGCTTTTCTACCCGATCATTTAATCAGGACTGACTCTGAACTGGGGGAAAATATTTAAGAATTAAGAGCTTGCTCTTTCATTGGGTTCTAACAGGTGCACATACCTCCAGGTGCAGAGATCCACAATGGACGGGCAGGTGAGCCCCTCACTCAGGACATGTTCTCTCAGTCTCTCTCTGAGCTGTCACCGAAAGCCATGCAGGGGTCATTCACCTCTGCATTCGCATGTCCCTGCCACGTGCTCGGGTACCCGTGGCACATCCCAGCCCCTTGAGAAGCTTGCCGTGGACCTGGGATCCGGACGGCCGCCCCACCGTTCCTGACTCGGACGTGTGATGCAAGCCTCTGGGCCTCCGTTTCCTTACCCGCAGACTCATAGAGACTGAGCATCACCTCAGTTAGCGCCACACCCGACACACGAAACCCATCCTCCGGCTCGCGTGGGGTGAGACTGCCTCACAGACCAACCCCAGCAGGGAGGCCCCGCACCAGCTCCCTCTCACCAGTACTGAGCGTCCTACAGAACGGATTCAAACACAAGACGACCTTTAAGTCTGGAAGATGCAGGCAGGGCAGCAGGAGCGAAGGCTAAAAAGGACAGCGAGGGCAAATGAGCGAGCCCTCTTTGGGGGAGCAAGGGCATCTTGGGAAGCAGGGAGAGCCCGTCTTGAGCACAGGCTGTGAGGGGCGTCCCGCCAACAAGAAGGGCACCGGCTCCCTGGCCCACACACGTGGCCACGGGGCCACGGCGGCCACACGTCCCGGGGCAGGCCGCACGGGAACACCGCCGACCCCAGAAGACGACCTTGAGACGAGATCCTCAAACAGCCGCTCCCCAAGGAAGCAAAGCCAGGATTCTGTGCCCTCCCCAGCTCCGCCAACTCCCCTTGGCCTCCCCCGTTCCCCACGCCCATGAGATCATTATAAAAATCATCCACAGCACGGAGCCCAAATCCTGGCTGTCGCACAACACGAGCAGAAGCACGCAGCATTCCGGAGAACTGAATGGAGCCTCACGCACTGTACGACGTTACATCGAGCCAGCAGAACACTCCAGGGCCGACATCGCTTCCATCACAAAGTCACCTGTCCTGCTGCAGGGGAGCAGTCTGGCTGAGCTGCATGTGGACAGGAAGCCCTCCCCCCAAATCAGTGTTCCTGGATTTCATCCTAAAGCATCCCCAGGAACAGACCCAGAGAATGAGCCTGCATCTGTTACGATGCAAACAGCCTACTGCACAAGGACAATTCTCTAAGGGGATTGCGCGCACACACACACACACACACACACACACACACACACACAGTATTACAAATACACATACATTATTATTTGTAATCATTCTGTGTCTTTAACATTGTCATCCCTGGAATCTCCTTTTCCAGACTCAGAAACTGCTCAGGAAAAACTCACTCTTATGCCAACAGGGGCTAAAAGCAACAGCCTTCACCACAACGTAAAGGATGAGTTCCTATGAAGCACAGTGCAGTGGGAAAACCGGGGCTGGGGGCCAGGAGGAACCCGGCTGTGTGAACTTTGGAAAGTGGCCCGGGCCACCGTTTCCTCATCGCGAAAATAAGGAGCTTGAACTTTAGTCTGTGCCTTCGGTTTTCTATCGGCCTCACTCCTGCCGTGACTAACTTTGGAAGAGAAATTATAGGGCGCAGACTGAAGGGATTAGCTGGGACAGGGAAGTACGTTGGCTACCACTGAGGTGCCACAGTCCCAACGGACTGTGTGTGTGTGTGTGTGTGTGTGTGCAATCCACAGGCGACAGTGGCACTCGTCATGACAACCCACACAGTAAAACTGGAAAGACACGCAGAAGACCAGCATAGCTCATGAGCTCCTGTACTGGTGACACACACATGCGTATGTTTGTGGCGTGCCGGCTGATGGAAGCGAAAGGGAAAACAAAGTCAGAAAATCGCTGTGCGGCCACCACGATCACACTCGACTCAGGCAAGAATCAAGAGGGTGCTAGAACCAGGCGGGTGAAGATGAAAAGAAGCCAAGATGTTAATACGGTCTCCAAGGATTTGCACACAATGGAAATCTCTTGATTCCAAAGAACCCACGGCAACTTCCCAATAGCAAACCTCAACGACAGGTTGAACTGGCATCGTTTCCGTGGGCCTCTGGCTAAAATTCTCCCTGTGAGGAAACATCGGGCAAATCACACTGACGGGCGGTGCGCAGAAAAACTGTTCTGTAACCCCTCAAAGATGTAAAGGTCATAAAAGGTGAAGAAAGATGGAGGAAATGTTCCAGTTGAGAGGAGATTAAAGAGATACAACCCCTCAGTACAGCGGCGATCCTGGAAGAGGGGTAACAAATGACCCGTGAAAGATCCCTCCCCCCACCACAACACCCGACATCAGAAGGTTGATTGTGCCTTATGTGATAATATCGTATCGGCTATAAATATCCTGACTTTGACAACTGGACTGTGCCTTCCTAAGAAAGTGCCCTTTTCGTCGCAAAATATACACTCAAGTATTTACGGTAAAAGGGCATGCTTTCCACACCTACTTCTCAAATCACCGGGTGAAAAGATTTCCATCACACATACGCACATTCACAGAGAGAAGAGTAAAGTCGACGGCGCAAAGTCTAAACAATCGGTAAATTCGGCAAAGGATGTGAGAAACTCTTGGCACTATTTTCGCAACTGTTCTATAAACTTGAAATTCTCTCAAAATAAAAAGCTACCTACCACGCAAAGGCGGGTGTGCGGGTGGACAGGTGCGGTATTTGCGGGGACACCTTTCCCCACAAGCATGACCCCCACCCTTTATTCTGTGTTGTGGACGAGTAAGTCCAGTGCCCTGAGAATCACTGAGAACCATCAAGGGTGAGTCCCTCGATCCATCCACCATGGCGTCGACATGTCCCAGCTGGAACCTGACCTGAGCTTTCCGTACAAGCCTGCCTTTTCTGAACACGGCTTCAGACCCCTCGTAAAACTGCACAAACGGGAGGGAGACGTCAGAATCCCCTCTTGCCGATCCAGTCTCCTCACCTGCTAGATTGTGATGGTCACACTTGACCGCAGCAGGAACACGGTTTCCAGAGGCCATGTGGCAAGGATGGGGAACAGGTGTCGGCGAGGGATGTAGCAGGTGGTACTCTGGTGGCACTCTACCATTCTCTCGGGGACCTCCCTGCCCCCGCGGGCTCCCCCTCCTCCCTGTGGGGCCTCCCCTGTGACACAGTTGACCCCTTTAAGTAAGATGCAGGGAGCGGCTTTCAGAACGTTTCTGACAGACACAGTGCACAGAGCGGGCTCTCTGGTGCCCACAAGCTGGGGACACCCTCTCTTCCTGCAGGGAAGAGGGACAGAAATTCTTCCTCCGCCAGAGGAATAGCTAAACCGTGGAGCATCAGTTATGAGGCATGGGCCCCAAAGCAAGCATCAGACTGGAGTCAAAGAAGGTAAGGCCAGACTGAGACTTAACCAGGAGGCCCGGTGGAATTTCTGGAGGTTTCCCAGCAGGGCAGCGAGGGGCTCCCACTGGTCACACACGCTCTGCATTGCTTGAGATCCGCCCCCCCCCCAGCTGGCTCAGCTCTCCAGGACCCCAGGGGCCACCCAATAAATGCTATCGAATTGCACAGAACTGAAGTTAAAGTAGCCCCACAAACTGTTCCACTTATTAAAAGCTCTAAACTAACAAGGAAAAGGCTTAAGGAGACGCCGTAACTTAAGAGAAGACGAACAAAAGCCAAGCACTGCACTTTTTAGCCTGCCGGTCTTACCTGGGGTGCCGGTGGCCCCAGCAACCCACTTAACAACTCCTCCTCGCCGGAAAAATCGGAAACAGCAGTTCCAACCTCTGTGAGGGGCAGTGTGGACAGGTGGTTGTTTCTTTTTTGGGGTTTTTCTTTTTCTTTTAAGGTACAGAAAAAATACACTCTTTGATACACAGGGATCTGCATTTAAAAAGAAACACTTTCAAGGTATATTCCTATGATACGCAATACAGATCTCAATAAAACCTTAGATGTCGCGTATTCCCTATTCATTAAATACAAGGGGATTTAAACATTTCAACGTCATCTGGTGTGTTTGGCCTTTGTTTATAGAGCAACGGGGTGCATGTGATCTCACGGGCTCACCATCCGGGTTTGCAGCTCTGTGTCAGCACTGCCTGCATCAGGCGCCCTCCTCCCCACCGGTGACGAGGGTCCTGGCAGCAAAAACCAGGCCAGGTGGAGCCTACCTGACTACTCTGTACCCAGGAGCTTTCTTCAGGCGAGAATCCACATAGCACCGACTTCCCCCAGGTTCATGGCCCCGGGCCCGGAAGAAGCTGAAGAAGAGAAGACTCCAGAAGCTTTCTTGACTCATCATCATGGGCATTAAAGTGGAGGGAAGGAAGCAGAGGAAGGTGAAGTTGCCTTTCTTACAAGATTTATAAGCAAATGCTCTGGCCTCAGGTAAATTCCCCAGTGAAACACCCAGGGCCTTAGACCTGAATGGGAGCACCGTGATACCACCGAGGTGGACAGGGCCTGGGACCCACCGGTGTGGTGGCTCTCCACTTCTGGGTCACAGCATTTGGTAACGGCGCAGTCCCCGTGAGTCATCTGCTACCAGCGATGGCTAAAGTCTCCTCTAAATAATTTATCTAAAAAAAGAAATCAGGGAGGATCAGGGTCATTGCACGGATCTCCTTTCCTTGCCATTCAGTTTGACTTCTTGCGCAGGGTGGTATTTCAACGCACGCATGAGAACCCCTGGGGATGCGCCGGTGAGGGTGGCATCTGCCCCGTGCAGCAGGCCCAGCCGTCGGTGCCCCCTGTGTGCCAGGCACGACCCTGGGTACTTTATATGTGTTAATTTTAACACTCAAAACGGTGGTATGAAACACTTATTGGTATTATTACTAGTTTTTTTTAATGTATTTATTGGGGTGCCTGGGCAGCTCCAGTCGGTTGAGCTTCCGACTTCGGCTCAGGTCATGGGCTCAGGGTTCATGAGTTCAAGCCCCACATCAGGCTCTGTGTTGACAGTTCAGAGCCTGGATCCTGCTTCGGATTCTGTATCTCCCTTTCTCTCTGCCCCTCCCCCACTTGTACTCTGTTTCTCTCTGTCTCAAAAATAAATAATTTAATTTTTTTTTTTTTAATTTTCAGTTTTGAGAGAGTACACAGGAGTGGGGGAGGGGCAGAGAGAGAGACAGAGAGAGAGAGAGAGAGAGAGAGAGAGAGAGAGAGAGAGAATCCCAAGTAAGCTCCACACTGTCAGCGTAGAGCTCGATGTGGGCTTCAAACTCACAAACCATGAGATCATGGCCTGAACTGAAATCAGATGCTGAACCAACTGAGTCCCCCGGGCGCCCCAATTACTGCCATTATTGAGGAGAGTCTTGAGGGGTTCAGTGAGTTGAGCACATAGCTGGAAAGTGACAGGCCTGGATTTGGGGCAGACTCACCTGGTTCTAAAATCCACATTCTTGGCATGACACCACACCACCTGTCACCGGCTGGCGTCCCCTGCTCGCCATGGTCAATAATTACACACCCGTCTCCATCCGAGCATCTTGAATGAGAGAAAATCACCGATCCTGGAGATACCAACATTCCACTCTTCGAAAGGTGCTGACAGAAATCTTGGGCTCCTGTGGAGCTAAAGCCTACTTTTTCCACATCCCTCCCATTGGTCAGAGTTAAGCTTTCTTGAGACATTCTAGAAAAATCCAATCTCGGTCCCCAGAGCAGAGACCCTGGATTGTTTGGGGACAATTTTCCAGGAGAAACAGCTTTCGTTCCTTCCTCCATCCTTCACTCAACAAGATTCCCAGACTCTCCGCCACCCTGGCGGACAACCTCTGGAGCAGCGTTGCAGGCAGACCTCTCTGAGGAGCAAGAAACGGCATGACGTCTGATTCTCTATCCCCTAGGCACGTACGGCTCTTGATTGCCGAGGTGCGGCTGGTGCCAAAGGAACGGAACGAAGCTTTTAATTTTATTTAATTTCAATTACTCAAAATGCAAATGTCCACATGGGGTCAGTGGCTACCATAGTAGCTTCACAGCTCTGGGGTTCCCCAGGAAAGTCGGAATTTCTCTTAAAAGTGTGTTTCCTCGGGGCACCTAGGTGGCTCAGTCAGTTAAGCATCCGACTCTTGATTTTGGCTTCGGTCCTGATCTCATGGTTGGTGGGATCCAGCAACATGTCGGGCCCTGGGCTGACAGCACGGAGTCTGCTTGGGATTCTCTCTCTCCCTCTCTCTCTGCCCCTCCCTCTCCCTCAAAATAAACACTAAAATTTTTAAAAAGTGTGTTCCCTAGCCCTGACCACAGCGTTCCAGATACAAGTGGAGTCGCCGCATTTCCAGTGGTTCAGACTTAAAATGCATTAGCTTCCCAGTGGCCGTATCACCCAGATGGCTTGTCTTACACTGACAGACAGTTAAAACCTGAAAGACTTGGGAACATATCCTTTAGTAGAGCCACACCTCTCCCCTTCTTACTTGATTTCTCCAGAAAGCACCCTCTGAACAGGTGTTCAGGTGAAGGAAGCCTCTGAACAGGGCTCAGGTGAAGGAAGTACTTGGGGAGACCGGGGGGCTTGCCTGAATTCTATGGGCATCGCGTTCTTACAGCAGCAAGCAGCGAGTGGTGTCTCCATGTGCCACAATCTTTCTAAACCAATAACCCTCGAGGGATGGAGTTTGCCCAGCAGCAGCCGTGAGAACTATCTCTGAAGAGACAGTGTGCAACATGTCAGGGACGGTAATGCCAACCTTGGCTGGGTCGCTATCTGATGGGTCAGCGTGGAATGCGGCCACTGTAGCCCCAGGCCGGGCACCGAGCAGCCTGGGGCGGAAGCAGGGTGTCGGGCGGGTGGGAGCACAGGCCTCCTTCTGAGAGCAGAGTCACGAGAGAAAGCCAAGTGCGTGTCTGCTCCGGGTTCAAACAACGGTGCTGGTGCCAGTTCTGCACCCGGAGAGCTTCCCACCAAACCACGGGTGCGGTCACAATACTGCTGAGAGGGCGGGTCCGACAAAGGACAGGACTCTGGCTTCCTCCCTAGCACACTCGGAGACTAACCGAGGTACAAGTCCAACCTTCCCAGCACATCTGTTCGCTCAACGAATGACCACTGCATTTTCCAGCTGTGTAACATGGCGACTCAAGATAGGTTAAAATCTCACCTGCAGATGTTTTGCGGTTATATGACAAGACCCAGTTTCCCCAAGCTCACAGGGAAAAGAATCGGGGCACAAAACGACAAGTAATGAACTCTGAAGCCCCGCATTAGTGACAACGTGCTTCCTGGACTCCTCAGAACAACAGCTCGTGTTCACTTTCAATTTCCAAGGTCCGAGGAAACCACACAGTGCATGAGCCTGCCCCTCTGCCGTGTCCCCATATCCCTGGAAGCCTCCGATCGACTGAGGAACCCCTGGAGACCTCCATACTGGTCTTGATGGATGATGCTAACTGGCCAACAGATTGCAGTCAGCCCAGGGCAAGAAGCTGGAGGGGTTGCATGGAGCCTGGATCGCCCCTGTAGAAAGACGCTGTGGGCTAGCATGGCTGGGGAGAAAGGGCGCAGCTCTGTTTCAAACTTCCTACGAAATGAAATGAAAAGTTCCCACGGCCATCTACAACTAGATCTCGGACACCCTCAAGACAAGCAGTGTTCAGAGTTTTGAGGTATGGCTGAGGGTCTTAGAGAAACAAAAGAAAGAGAAGCCAAGGGAGGCGGGGGAGGCTTGGGCACCTAGGAGCCAAGACTCAGCCCTGGGAAGAGGGTTTGGGGAGGCTCCTCTCCTTCAGGAGCCCCACGTGCTTATCCTCTCTCAGCCTACTCAGCCTACTCTCTGTATTTCCTGGCACCTTCATGAACGGAGATGGACAGAGGGAGGAATGTGAGTTGAGTGTTTTGTTAGAGGTTGCCCACCTGAGTGGCTGGCCCATTTCTCGTCCAAGGACGTCCCCCCAGCCCCATCCCTCAGGGCAGTAAAACCAGATCAGTGCAGCAGCCCAGTACGCTGGAGACATGCACAAAGTCTACCCAGCCCTTATTTGTTTAAACCAGCCAGCTACAGGCAAACAGCACATAGTAAAATCCAAAACAAACACGAGTTCTTTATCTCCATGCTTCCATGTGGTTCCTTCCGCTGCCCAGAGGACTGTTGCTGAAATTATGTCATCTTCCCACCCCCCTCACTGCCAAGAGCTGGGCTTCTCCAACAGCCGTGCTCTTTTCTCTACCACATGAGGTTACTGCTCAACACTGCAACCATTTTCCAAGCTTCCTGGGATCCAACTTTCCCCTCCGTAACTCTGGAAGTAGTAAGGGTCTCAAAGCCACCCCAAGAGGGAAACTCTAGTGACGATGAATACAGAGGAGGTGTGAAGAACTTTCTGCAGCATTCCACAATTCAAGCAGGTGCTAAGTGTTCACTTAATAAGGTCGGTTGGTTGGTTGGTTCATTCATTCGTTCACCCATTCATTCATTCATTCATTCAGTGATAGCTGAGGGCCAAAGGCTACCCAGCTCTTTAGGGGGACTTGGCTCCTGCTCTGACTAGCACCCTCTCCCCAAGACAATTAAATCCATGATTTTCTGTGCTGCTCAGAGTCAAAGTCTGTGCTACATGGACAGGCGCAGGGCCGGAGATACCCAAGCAGACTGGACAGTCCGGAAGAGCCTCTGGTGAGTTTCAGGAAAAGGTCGAGCCTCAAGCTGATTTCTGACATGAAGCACCAGGGAGACCAGTCCAGGTAAGGGGTGACCCCAGGAGGCCTTCAGTAATGACCTTAAAAAGTAAACATCGATTTTCCATTACGTGCAACAAATTACTATAGGATACATAACACACAACCTTATTTGTTACCATCAAGAGCTGTCACTTTCTCCAACAAACCAGAACTACAGAAAGACATGTTCCCTCTTATAATTAGCATTTGGCATTGAAAGGCACTTTCTGAAGGTTTTGATGTGTCTCTAAATAGCATATCTAGCAAATCTGTTTGTTTCTGTTCGGAGCGTTAGAAACTCCTATTTGCTCCCGACATAATTTGATTTTCACTCCTTCACTGAATCCTACCACTGATCATGCCCAAGGCTTACCTCTTCTAGAAGACCCCGCTGGCCAGCCCATCCCATGCCACAGTGACCATCCCATCCTGGTTGACTGTGGGGAGGAGAGGTAGAGGTAAGGTCACTGTGTGTCCCCATTTTGCTAGGACCCGTCCAGCTTATGCGTGTTGTTCTGGCCTAATTATTAACAGCACATCCACCCTCAGAAGTGTCCCAACAGGACAGCAAGTTACTGGGTCTTCCTGGGTGGATGGAATCGACCCCATGGGCACCGGTCTGGGGTTACTGCAAAAGCACATGGCTTCCAGGTTCTCGCTCGCTGGCTGTGGTATGTCGGGAAAGAGAAAGAGCCACGAGGACTTCAGAGGGCTGTCAGGCACCATCTGTCCTCACCGTGGGGACCTCCCCGGGTGAGAGTCCCTGCTCCATTCTGCTCCCTGCCTCGGCAGGCTGGTCTGTGTGCACTATATCCACAACAGACCTTGTTCCCCGGCTTCCTCGGGACTTCAGCCACAGGTACGCTGGCAGGGTGTTCATACCCCAGCTCCCTCGCCCCGGGGTCGCCCCACTGCCTGTGTCCCTTCTCCACACAACCTTCTCTATGGCTTCTGAGGGCAGGTCCCTCCTCGTCCCATCCGTCTGCAGTGGCAACGGAGTCTCTCATCCTGCCCCTTACTCCCACTTTGCACATGGTGCCCGTTTGAAACTGCCCCTGACCTGTCCTAGTTTGGGGACCCCGCCTGTTTCCGGGGTCCCCTGACTGAGGAACTGCATCACAGATGGCTCTCCTCACCTGGCACTTCTTCCAGGTCTTACTTTGGCAACTCAACTGTTAACTGCCGGGGACTGAGCCTCAACGAGCGATGTGCACGAGGCCGTGTGCAAGCACGCAGACGGGCCCGGGCAGGGTAGGGCTGGCAGCAGGGGTGCGGAGGCAGGCTCGAGGGATCCGCCAGGGCAGCAGGAACCAGTTCAGAGGGTCAGGGGACTCCTGAGCCCGTTGGCCGAGAGGCCACTCTCCTCACCCACCTTTGTCTCAGATCCAGACCCCGAGGCCCACCAAGCACGTTCCCACGGTCTCTGCCTGCCTGTCCCAGCACGCGCTCTGCCCCCAGCAGGTCCCCTCCCGCCTCACACTGCCAGCTGGTGCGTACCCCGGGCTCTGCCTCTCACCTGCTCCACAATCCTACCCTCAGAAATTTCAGGCCCCACCCAGCCCTCACTCTGACCTTCTTTTCCAAGCCAGGCTCCCTTCCCCGTTGGGCAGTCCCCATCTTCACCTGAAGAGGATCTACGCTTCCTGCATAGGCTCCCGTAAGTGGCTTTTGTTTCATCAACTGGACGGTAACCTCTTGAGGTCAAGGCCATGTGACACATGCCTTTCGAAAGTAGGTGCTGAGCAGAAACCAGATGCTCAGGGGGAATCTATTAGTTGGTGTTTAAGGACAGCCACACTCAAAACAGCACCATGGCCAGCTCCTGGGGCACAGAGGGTTGCAGAGGGGGCTGGATGCGTCCACACGCAAAGACCCTGCCTTTGTTTCCTTTGGAATTCCCATCAGTGTTCTGAATTTTAAAAAAGAAAGAAAACCTTTTTTTTCCCTCCTATAATAATTTTGGAGGAAAATAAAATAGAGTTTATTTTATAAATCATTGGGGGTGAATTTCTTTCTCCAAAATTAAAGACTAAAGCCAGGTGGCTTTCTTTGATTCCAATCCTTTTCATGTTCTCCCTGGGTCTTGTGAAAGTGAAGTTGCTATGGCAACCACTCATTATTTTTCAGGAGTTGGCTAGATATTTTAACAACAACAACAAAAAAAAAATCCCCAAATCTTTCTAGCCTCCAGATAGTCTTAATTTATAGCCTACACTGGTTTCTAATTTTTACAACCCCTTAACCAAGCACCGTGCTGTTGCTTGAACAAGCCCAGCCAACCCACAACTTTGTCACTAAATGAGCTTTGGGGAATAATTCAGCAGCTTAACTTTTCCCCCGTAGTCCTTAACATCTAAGAGAATTTTTAAATTTTCTGCCATTGTAGAGTCTTGCTCTGCCGTCAGGGTGAAAGATGTATGTAAATTTAATGAAGCCTAAAATGTGGGGGGACGTGCACACGTGTGTGTGGGCGTGTGCGCATGTGTGCATGTGAGTGCCTTGTGTGCAACATGTCTGTATGTGTGCATGCACACTCACAACAGATATATGCTGAGCTTCGAGAGAGCTTCAACATAGATTAAGGAAGAAAGGCTTGATTCTATCATCTTTCTTCCTACGTACTTTTTTCTAGTTGCATCTATCATCTTCTGAGCACGGTGCCAGAATTCTCAAGGATTCAAGGGAAGCGACAACATCATCCACCTTCAACACCCCTAATACCTGGTCGTAAAGGTAAAGTGACATGTAAGGTCACAATTCCAAGATGAAAGACACAACAATGGGGGGAACTCATTCCTGGGTACGTAATGGAAAGGAGTGAGGTTAGAAGGCAGGAAGTGGTCACCGGACAGAGTTTTATAAAATAGAACCACAGGGATTAGATCTGGGGTCTACTGAGGGATCTCTATGGGGGCAAACTACCGCCTAGGAAATCCGTTCAGTCGTTGGTTTCTAAAAAAGATACATCCCGTGGCCTTTGCTCCCAAGGTTGACCAAATAAGAACGACTCTTGGGGCAAAATGAAACACCGAACAAATAAATGAAGCAGCATTTTGCAAATGAGTATTTTGCAGACGTCCCAAGGAATGCAGGTCTCCACAGGTTTCGGAGTGGAGGCCGGGGATGTGGACACCCCTGCACCGTGAGAGATTTGCATGGCAAAGCGCCCAAGCTCCCAAGCGCCCCACCGGGGTGAACCCACAGAATGACAGATCGGTGGTCCCCCAGCACACAGGGACGCTGAAAGTTCACACCAGATGATAAATAAAGGGCTTGGGGACCACACAAGCTAGTTACGGAGACGGAAGCTGGTTTCCTCTTTCTACACATCCTGTCTAGTTAGTATATCGTGGCCAATCCACCTTCAAACTGGGCATGTATTTCCTACTAAATATCAAAGCACGCGGTCTCCAAGGCCGTCTTAAGTCCTAAAGCCAGAACAGGCACCATGGGCGTGTGGTGGGATCCCCGGGAGACTGCCCCCCCTGCCCATCCACGTCACCACCACAGAGGACATTGGTTTGACGTGGGAGTAAGACCCAGATCGCTGCTGAGATCCGCACGCCTGCTTGCCCCACCCTGACAATCTGGAATCCGTCTTGGGACGAGTCTCTTACCCACCCCCCACCGCGTGCCTCCCTCTTCCTTTTCATTCAGATAAAGCGAATCTACCGTTACTCATCCCAACACTTAACGTTTGTTCTCAGGTTCATCCTTTCTTGTCCCGTACTTCTTGATTTCCAGTCTTCTTTCTCCTGAAGCCAGCCTTATTCTCCACACGCAGGAGCGAGCCTCGATTTCAGGACAGCCATTCACGCACAGCAGGACGCCACTGACACGGCCTGAACACTCACCTGCCGAAGTACGTGTCCCTTTCCTAGAAAGTATTTGATTTCATTTCAGCTACATACTGAATTATTTCTCAATGTGGTGTTGCACGTAAGTTTTATTCTCTGGGTTTAAGTTGGGAAAGGGGCACTAAAACCAGTTGTCACAGCAAGGAGAGAGTAGGCTGAGGTAGGGTTGCCCAGTGCAACACGTGCATCTCTTGGTTTGCTTTTCTCTTCAAGACAATAGAGGGACGGGGTGCCTGGGTGGCTCAGTCAGTTGAGTGTCTGACTCTTGATTTGGCTCAGGTCATGATCTCACAGTGCGTGGGTTCGAGTCCCACGTCTGTGCTGACAGCTCGGGGCCTGGAGCCTGTTTCAGATTCGGTGTCTCCCTCTCTCTCTGCCCACCCACCGCCCCCCCACCCCGCCTAAAAAATGATGTGAGAGGGCTGGCGGCAGCTAAGACACATCCATCGCTGTCTCAAGTAGCAACCCTACTTCAGAGCGATTCCCAGATGGTCAAGAGCATCGCCCTGAGGTCAGACCTTGTCCCCTGAACACGCACAGAGCCCTGCACACCAGGCATTACTCCTCTCCCCCCAGTGAAACCAACGGTACTTGACGTGAACGTTACTCTAATTCTTCCGGAATGCATCCTCCCTTTTCTTAAAATTATGAAATAGAGAATTACAGTTCACATACAGAACATAAAACACACTCATGGTTCAACGTGTTAGCACTTGGTTGTATCTGTAATAATGTATACGTTATTACGAAACGTATTATTAAATGTTTTAATGAAAACATTAGGAATCCGCTGAAGTCAAATACTCACTAGCGCTACCAGAATCCCCTCCCCCTCCCCCAGTAACCCGCAGCCTGGGGTGTGTGTGGATCTTTTCCTTCGAGGTTTTTACCCTTCACCTTCATACGTCAGCATCGATAAATGAGACCCGTTGTGCCTGACTCCGACCGGAGCTGGATGTATCATACCATTTCCCTAACGTTTATCGGAACGCAAAGGGATGTGTTGAGATTTACTAGCCAAAAGACCTAGTTCATTCATCTGACTGCTGTATAGTATTCCATATACTACATAAACATACTGCTATGACATAAGTATTCCCCTTTTTACAAACATTAAACTGCTTTGTTTCCTGTTAGTACAGATAATACTTCCGCACATTTAATCCTTCCTTGTGCATAAGGCTTACTCCAGGAAATACCCGTGGAGACACAACTTCCACTCTGTCAGCTACTTGCAAATTGCCTTCCAAAGGAACTGTACAAACTTCTCCTACCGGCAACAATAGGTGTGAATTCCTCTCTATTATCAAGCCTGTAGATGCTTTAAAGGTTTTCATTCATTCAAAGTGTATGGCTCAGTGGCTTTTAGTATATTCACGGTTGTACATCCATCAGACAATTTTGGAACATTTCCATGACCCCAGAAAGGAACCCAGCACCCCTTAGCCATCATCCCCCCATCCCCTCCAGCTCTAGGCCGCGATTCATCTATTTTCTGTCTCTAAATTTGCCTGTTCTGGATATTTCACGTAAATGGGGCCATACGACACGTGGTCCCTTGTGACTGGCTTCTTTCAAGGATAAGGTTTCCAAGATTCATCTGTATTGTAGCATGTATTCACTATTTCATTTTTTTTTTAAGTTTTTAATTTTAATTCCAATATAGCTAACATATGGTGTTACATTAGTTTCAGGCGTTCAATACAGTAATGCAATGATTCCACACATTACTTAGTGGTCATCGTGATTCAGGTACTTTTAATCCCCTCCACCATTCCCCCCCCCCCACCCACCTCCCCTCTGGTGACCATCGGTTTATTCTCTACAGTTAAGCCTGTTTCCTGGTTTGTCTTTCTGTCCTTTCCTTTGTTCATTTGTTTCCTAAATTCTACATATGAGTAAAAATCATGTGGTATCTGCCTTTCTCTGACTGACTTCCTTCACTCAGCATTATACTCTCTAGCTCCATCCATGTTGCAAATGGCAAGATTTCATTCTTTTTTATGGCCGAATCATACTCCATTGTGTATGTGTGTGTGCGTATATATTCACACATACACACCACATCTTCTTTAACCATTCACCTATCAATGGACACTTGGGCTGCTTGCATAATTTGGCTACTGTAAATAATGCTGCAACAAACACAGGGGTGCAAAAACCCTTTCAATTTAGCATTTTTGTGCTCTTTGGGTAAATACCCAGTAGTGCAATTCCTGGATCATAGGGTACTACTATTTTTGCTTTTTTGAGGACCCTCCATACTGTTTCCACAGTGGCTGCACCCGTTTGCACGCCCACCAACAGTGCAAGAGGGTTCCTTTTTCTCCACATCCTTGCCAGCATCTGTTGTTTCTTGTGTTGTTAATTTTAGCCGTTCTAACAGGTATGAAGTGGTATCTTACTGTGGTTTTGATTTGTATTTGCCTCATGATGAGTGATGTTGAGCATCTTTTCATGTGTCTGTTGGCCATCTTGATGTCTTTTTTAGAGAAATGTCTGTTTCTGTCTTCTGCCCAGTTTTAACTGGATTATTTGGGGTTTTTTTGGATGTTGAGTTGTGTAAGTTCTTTATATTTTGGATACTAATCCTTTATCAGATATGTCATTTGCAAATATCTTCCCCCATTCTGTAGGTTGTCTTTTAGTTTTGTCGATTGTTTCCTTCACTGTGCAGAAGCTTTTTATTTTGACGTAGTCCCAATAATTTATTCTTTCTTTTGTTTCTCTTCCTTCAGGAGACATATCTAGAAAAATGTTGCTACAGCCGATGCCAGAGAAGTTACTTCCTGTGCTCTCTTCTAGGATTTTTATGGTTTCAGATCTTACATTTGGGTCTGTAATCCACTTTGAGTTTATTTTTGTGTATGGTATAAGAAAGTGGTCCAGTTTCGTTCTTCTGGATGTAGCTGTCCAGTTTTCCCAACACCATTTGTTGAAGAGACTGTCTTTTTCCCATCACATATTCTTGCCTCTTTTGTTGAAGACTAATTGACCATATGACTGTGGGTTTATTTCTTGGCTTTCTATTCATTCCATTGATTTATGTGTCTAGTTTTCTGCCAGCACCATGCTGTTTTGCTCACGACAGCTCCATAATATAACTTGACATCTGGAATGGTGATCATCCAGCTTTGTTTCTCTTTTGATATAATCTGTCTTATTACTTTTATTTCCATTTCTTTCTGACTCCCAGCGAGAGTGGGGCTCTTTTGTTAATTGGCCACTCTGGTTTCCAAATCTGAAACCCTTTCCTTCTTTCCTAGTAGGTTATCTATTATTTACTGATTTCTAGAAATTTTATATATTCTGGATACTAATTCTAAATCAGTTCTGTGTGCAGCTATATTTTCATATGGTCTGTGGTTTGCTTTTTCACCCTCCTATCTTCTATCAGGCGGAAAAAAATTCATTTTCTCCCTTTATGATTTGTGCACTCCGTGTATTGTTTTAAAAATCTTTCCGTGCCCCAATTCTATAAAAATGTTCTAGATTTTCTATGAAGTTAAAAAAATTTTTAGTCTTCAATCCCTCTGGATTGTTTAGTATAGAATGAGTAAGGAAAATAACTTTATTTTTTTCTATATCAATAAACAATTCATATTTATGAAATAATACTTTTCACACTGATTTTTGACAACACTTCTTCCTATGCCAACAGCTAGTTCACAGCTGGTCTCTTAACTCTCTTTTCTCAGTTTCCCTAGAGCTTTAAATGGGAGCTATAAATTCTGCTTCATGGGTGGTTATAAGAATTCAGTGAATTTATGTCTGAAAATTATTTAACGTAGCACCCTGCACATAGTAGGGATTATGTAATGTGAGCTACTGTGGCCACTTCCTTTTTGTCCCCTGGTGGATGAGGTCTATTCCTGCACCACTGTGGGTACAGTGATCAAAATTAAAATTACCGGGGTGCCTGAGTGGCTCAGTTGGTTGAGTGTCTGACTTTGGCTCAGGTCATGATCTCACAGTTGGTGGGTTTGAGTCCCGCGTCAGGCTCTGTGCTGATGGCTCGGAGCCTGGAGCCTGGAGCCTGGAGCCTACTTTGGATTCTGTGTCTCCCTCTCTCTGCCCCTCCCCCACTCACACTCTGTCTCTCAAAAGTGAATAAATGTTAAAAAAAGTTTTGTAATTAAAATTACTAAGGACTTAGGATAAATCTTGGCATCTAGGTAGACAGAAATGTTCTCCTTGATTCTCTTGGTCTCTTATGCTTCCATAGTATTTGTCCTCATCTTTCTTTATTCATTAACTAAGTAATGTGCAAAAATTCACAATTCACACAGTACAGATCATAAAAAAAATATTATCTTCATTCTTCCTGCCCTATTTCCCATAAGGTTACCTCTGGCGGCTATTGGCTATATATATCTCCAGGTCTCTATCTGTTCATTTTTATCCAATTATAGGCACACACATACCTTGCCTCACCCAGGTAATCCTTAGTTTTCTGAGACTTACTTTAAAAAAAAAATCAAGAGACATTTTTATTAAGACAACTTGATTCTCAAACAATTGATACAGAGCTGACACATTTTTAAGATAATACCATATTTTTTAGTTAGTTAAGTAAGAGCAGATTAAGGCACCTGGGTGGCTCAGTCAGTTGAGCGTCTGACTCAATTTCAGCTCAGGTCATGATCCTACGGTTTGTGAGATCGAGCCCCACGTCAGGTTCTGTGTTGACAGCATGGAGCCTGCTCGGGATTTTCTCTCCCTCTCTCTGCCTCTCTCTCTCTCAAAGTAAATAAATAAACTTAAAAAAAAAGTAAGAGCAGCTTTCCCATCCATGAACACCAGTTTCTCTTTAGAATCCTTACCTAACGCCAGGAACTCAGATCTAACGAATGCTGGGAAATTTGCAGTGAAATACTAAAGGCCTTATTCCTGACACTGGTCTTACATATTAGAACCTTCACTGAAGTCCACTCACTCATGCATGGCAATATGCGCCCAGCACCTGTTTTGGCCAAGATATATATGAAACAATCCTCATCCTTGAGATTCTCAAGGGCTAAAAATTGAGACAAATAACCGACCACACCACATGACAGGTGTTATTATGGAATAACCCAGAAATTGTGGGACAGTAGAGGAAACAGAGGCTCTCAAAATAGTTTCTAGCAGGCACAGATTTAGGGGAGAAGGAGGCAGGCCAGTAGAAGTTCACCAAAGAAAGGCCACTCCAGGCAGAGGGGCAGGAGACCATGGAAGATACCAGAATGGAACAAAGAGCCCAGACCACTGAAGAGCTGGTCCTGTGAGCTGAGCAGGGCCTCAGCTGGGAAGAACACGCTGAGAATTCCACATCTGAACTTTTCCTTTTAGGGATCTGAGGGATGGCAGAGGGTGTGAGCCAAGGGCAGCCACATTGAGGTGTCTACACCCGCAGACGTGAGCCAGTAATGGCGACAAGCTGGAGGCAAGAGGATCACTGGGAAGCCAGTGGACGCTCCCCCAGCCACTGATGGTCATCAGGCCTCTCTGGTGCTGGCAGGGCCCATGAGCAGGGGGCTCCCACCACGCTCCCCTCCAAGCCTGGGGTCCCCAGGAGAACTGCACTCATTCACAGCACAGACCAGAGTCAGAGCTGGTCTGGCTTCTGATAGGTGCGGTTCTCCATCTGCACCTATCGGCCACCAGGAATGAAGTCCATGCCCCCAGGCATCTGAGTGTGGGACCTGGACAAGTCCACAGGGTACAGGCTATTCACACCTACATCAGACTCGGTCCAGCCTAGCAACTCTCGGGATACAATGGAAACAAAACAAAACACTATACTTGTAAGCCACAGTCTGTCAATAACCAATGATACCTGGGTAGGCAAGACCAGCCCTCTTCAGATGCTTCCGGCTGTGCAAGAAGAAAGATAACGTAGACAAAGACCCCACGGACTCTGCAGTGTGAGCCCAGGAGGGCCGATCCACGCACCACAAATGCACAGTCAGGGAGCTTTCCAGGACTTAACAGAATCAAATCCTGCCTGTTCGTCATGATTATTCCTTGAGATGTGCAGTGAAGGCGGGGAGGTCTCTGATCCCCGCCTCGCCCCTCAGCGCGCTCACAGCATGGTCAGGAGGGCCAGGCCTCTGGACTTCCTTTATCACGACATAAACAAACATCACTGAGAAGCATCTGATTCTCCACAGACGAGCCCTCTCCAGAAAATCCTGGTGTGATGTGCGGGATTTAAGGGGAACTAGGAGAACATCAAGCCAATACAAGCCCTTCTGTCTGACCAGTTTTCCCCTGTGTCATAATTCCCGTCTATCGGCACAGGCATCATCTTTCGTAGTCTGTGTTTTCCTCTTACAGCCTCCCCGCACTACTGCAAAACCCTGGAAACAGAATCTGATCAGTACACTCTGCCCTCTGCTGTCTACACTTAAACAGTACACAACCCTACCTCCCCTCCCACGTTAGCGCTCGCATCAGGCTTGTGGATGGAAACTGTAAGGTACCAAGGGGATTCTACTTGTTTGCTTAAAACTGCCAATTTTTCTGTTTTCAAGGGATTGAGTTTTTTTTTAATTTTTTAATCTTTATTTATTTTGAGACAGAGAGAGGGAGGGAGGGAGGAACAGAGAGAGGGAGACACAGAATCCGAAGTAGGCTCCAGGCTCTGAGCTGTCAGCACAGAGCCTGACGCGGGGCTTGAACCCACCAACCAGAGATCATGACCTGAGCCGAAGTCGGACCCTTAACTGACTGAGCCACCCAGGCGCCTCAAGGGATTCAGATTTTTAGACTAATTTCACTAGCTGGATTTTTCTTTGCAAGGCCTAGGGAAGTTGAAGAAAGAAGGAAACCCCTGCGCTTTCCCCAACAATCTGTTCTTTGTTAACGAGAGAGGTATATACACTCAACGGAAAGGCATCCTTAGAACACAGTCTGTGTGAAGGCTTAGCATAAAGTGGTGACACAAACAGTCCCAGGGCAATTAATGTAATACACCATTTTCCAGGGCAACTGTATGATCCTGGGGATTTGTTTCAAGATAATGTGGTGGCAAATGGATGAGGTGGGATTGACCAAGTTGATAATTATAAAGCTAGCCAATGACTACAATGAGCTCATTATATAATTCCCTCTACTTTTATTAATGTTGGGAAGTTTCCATAAACTTGTGCCCCCATCTTAGTTCAAAGAACACTGAGCGGCTGGGGCTGAGGGTTAAAGGCGTGAAATTTGGAGGCAGAAAGCCACGGGAGCGGATGGATGATGCAGGTTTCCACGTCCTCATCATGCCTCTGCTGCTTATAACAGGGAGGCCGTGGGCAGGTCACCTTATCTCTCTTAGGCTCACTTTCCATATTCGAAAAAAGAGAACAATAAAACATACCCCGCTGGGTTATTGCAGGTATAAAGTGAGATTGGATTAAAATGCCTGGCACGCAGCTGGTAAATGCGAATCTTTTCTTTCTCCTTTTTCCAGCAAGCCCCAGATAAACGCCAGTGGTCAGTGAACACAGCCAGTTCAAGCAACTCCCTTGTTAGGGATCACCCTTGTAGTCCCTGAGTGTTTTAGCCTCTCAAATGCAAATGTGTCAAAAGATCATTGATTCAGGGGCACCTGGGTGGCTCAGCTGGTTCAGCGTCTGACTCCTGGTTTTGGCTTAGGTCATGATCTCATAGTTCGTGGGTTCAAGCCCCGCATTGACAGGCAATCCTGCTTAGGATTCTCTCTCCCTCTCCCTCTGCCCCTCCCCTCTTCACTTGCTCTCTCAAAATAAATAAACTTAAAACATTAAAAAAAAAAAAGATCGGGGTGCCTGGGTGGCGCAGTCGGTTAAGCGTCCGACTTCAGCCAGGTCACGATCTCGCGGTCCGTGAGTTCGAGCCCCGCGTCAGGCTCTGGGCTGATGGCTCGGAGCCTGGAGCCTGCTTCCGATTCTGTGTCTCCCTCTCTCTCTGCCCCTCCCCGTTCATGCTCTGTCTCTCTCTGTCCCAAAAATAAATGAAAAAAAAAAACGTTGAAAAAAAAATTAAAAAAAAAAAAAAAAGATCATTGAATCAGTATCAGCCAAGATAGAACACGCAAGCACAAATAAAATAAGCTATTTTATACTGTGTTATTTTTGACTGTTTTTATATCATAGCATTCTTACTCAATATCATGTATATACCTCAAGCCTACATTTTATCACAAAGGATGGTTTAAAGGCATTATAAGAGGAATATCTATCACTAATACCATAGTATTATCTTTATGTACTAGAGTTCATTAGCCAATTTCCAAGAGCTTGGTCCACGGATAACCCACTTTATCAGACACCATTTGAATGAACACTACAAATACAGTTTCCCACACCTTCAATTAACCAAAATATTTGAATAACACTCTATGCTACCAATTTTATTTTTCTGGCAACAGAGGGCCATTCCGGCTTAAAATGGATTTGAATAGAGAGAACGGAGTTATTTTCTGCAAGAATGTGTCATTCAGGAAAAATGAATCCGAGAAGAAGCAAATGGAGAAGTTGAAGAGAAATCTGGAAGCCTGTGTATTAGACCTAAGACGTCCACTTACTGGTATGTCGTTTAAGTGACCACATAAAACACCTGAAAGTTTTCCAGGGCCTTTTCATAAATTAATAGATGCATCACAACTGTCCTCTGAGGGATTAATGTATACATGTGCCTAATTTTATAAAGGAGAAATATGGATGAAGGCTTAAAGAGTTCCTCCATGTAATTAATGTGTGACAAGAGTTAGGATCTGAAGTGTCCAAGTAACTCTTCCCGCCTCACCACACCGTGCCAGTCCGTGCAGAGTGTGATGCATCGTGACAGTGACCGCCTGTCCCCAGCATGGGATTTGGGGGAGGGGAAACTTTTCCTTACTTTTTGCCATTTCCCCTGGATTCATGTCTGCTTAGTTGAAGGACGATCAGAATCTACAGGTGCACTGCATTTGAGAAAGACAGATTTATTTTTTCTTTTAATTTTTTAAAATTTAATGTTTATTTATTTTGAGAGAGAGAGAGAGAGAGAGAGAGACAGAGCACGAGCAGGGGAGGGGCAGAGAGAGACACACACAAAACGAGAAGTAGGCTCCAGGCTGTCTAGCACAGAACCTGACACGGGGCTCGAACTCACGAACTGCGAGATCATGACCTGAGCTGCAGTCAGACGCTCAACCGACTGAGCCACCCAGGCACCCCAACAGATTTCTTTTTAAGTCCTTCTTTTAAGTCCCCACATAACTGGATATTTTGCAAAGCTATGTTTCTACAGACAGGAAAATGGCTCGTAAGGAGGAACAGAGTAAACACTAACTTAAACTCTGTCAAACATGAGAACATTTATTCATGATTAAATACGGTATTATTAACAGAAAACAATGACGAGTGGTCTGTGACAACCTTGAATTCCAAAGAAGTATCAAAATATGAATAATGGGCCAAATGCTTGCTTGCATAAATATTATTTGCGTATTTTCAAAACGTGCTTTCTTCTCAAACTTGGGTCCAGATACCAGCGCTTACAAAGTGTTGTAGCACAGGAGACGGAGTTTTTCTGTTTTCAGCTTTACTGCTAATTCAAGATCTATCCAAATAAAATAATGATTGTGCATATTCCCAGTGCCAAATATAAGGATAATCTGGAATGTGATCTCAGGGACCTGTCTCTTGGGCACAACAGCCCTTGCCCTGTGCGACTCTGCGATCTGATGTCTGAGCCTAGCACAAGGACCCCAAGGCCTTATTACAGGACTGACTCTGAGATCTTAGAGCTGACGCTTTAGTTGTGGCTCATTTTTTTTCTATCCCTTAGAAGAGGTGTGTGCGTGTGTGTGTGTGTGTGTGTGTGTGTGTGTGTGTGTGCGCATACATGCATATGCAGGGGGGGCCAAAAAATGTGTGTAATGAGACAATTCTCATTGGTTAATTCCCAATTCAGAGGCGGTAAAGATGTGAATTAAGTCCCTAGTGGCCTCACTAAGCTCCTGACAGTCAACAGACCCGCCTCAGAGGCCCCCTTGGACAGGACGTCCTCTGTGCCACGGGCCCAAATGTCAACTCTTCCCTTTGGGGGATGGCAGCCTCCCCTCCTGGCCTCTCTGCTCCCTGGGTCTGTGGCTCTGGCCTGAAGCTGTGGCTTGTGCACAAGGAGGCCCCTTCCGGTCCCTGCAAGAAACCCTTCATAGGCTCCTCTCCTAGATTTGATGCCCCGGCCCTGCCTCAGGGTCCTATGAATCGCCTTCATTTCCCAGTTAGTGATGTCTCCTTGCTTGGGCCGCGGCAGCCTAGCCAACACCTGTGCTCCAGAAGACCGCTCTGGCCGTGGCCACCAAAGTACCGTGGAACCCGAGTTCACGGGGTCCCTTGCTGCTTTTGTATCACTTGCCCCTTACGGGGCCACCTTCTTACTTCAAAAGCTATTTTCCCCTTGGCATCGTGTCAGCGGCATCCTTCTCCTCCCGGGGCTTCTGCTCTGCCTGACACACGTACACACCTTCAAACATCCTGAGTCTGTCCACCAGCCGGCTACTCCCATGGCACCACACATTTTTCCTGGACCATCTCGGCTCCCATAGCTCAACCATCACTAACAGAGTAAGGACACCGAAATGTAAACCTCTCCGGCCCAGGTCCATCCCATCAGGCTCTCGATGTCCAAACTGGCTTCTCTTGTCTCTCTCGTCTGGCCCTGCCCACCGGCCACTGTATTCTGCACACAGGGCAACGCCCCTGAGGCCACCCTGGGGTTTTCCCAACCCCATCAGACCGCTCAGCTGCTGCAACAACATACGACGACGAGTCGGCCTCAGTGTATCTTCTCACAGATCTGGAGGCTAGAAGCGCAAGGTCAGGGTGCCAGCACAGTTGGGTCCTGGGGAAGGCCCTCTTCCTGCTTGGCTTCCAGACAGCCTCCCGGTCAAAGTGTCCTCACACGGCCGAGAGAGCCAGAGCACGATGGAGCAGGCTCTCTGGTGTCTCTTCCAATAAGGACACTAAGCTCATCACCAGGGCCCCACCCCCAAGGCCCCATCTAACCCGCCACCTCCCAATAGCCCATCCCCGTATTCCATCACGTTGGGGGCTAGGACTTCCGCGTGCGAATTTGGCCCGATCCAGTCCATAACACTGACCGACCCCACCTTTCTCACCTAATCCATCACCAAAGTCTCTCAGTCTTTCTCAAACTCTTAAATACTTCTCACGCTTCTCACGCTAGGGCGCTACCACTGCCATTTACAAAATCCTGAAATGGAAACAGAGGAACGGAAGTCGGTGCCGCGTCACAATCAGAAGAAACCCATTCACAGCCCGTGCAATTCCAACCAGTCGACATTCGGCCTTCTCGCTTCTGTTCGCAGGCCACGGCAGCTGTCTCGACGAGAGCTTCTGCCCACCCATCCCCCGACTCCTCTCCCTCGACCAACACCACGCCTCTGGCCTCCAGGCTGGACGCAGAATGATTTTTATTAAACCTGAAGAAGACGTGGCCACGTGTCCGCTTCAGCCTGCCATGACTTTCCATCACCTTGCAAGGACCATGTCAGTCTGGAACGCCACGCAAGAGCCCCGTGACACGCCATCCATCTCTGAGGCTCACCTCTACCCGCTCGGCCCCACAGACACTATCCCTCAGGCCACCCAAGTACCTGAATGCGCGGGGCTCTCTTACGCCACTGTGGCTCTGAAGGAGCCATCGCCTCAGCCTGAAGTATCTTTCTCCTTCTTCCCATGGTTATCTGCTATTAATCCGTCAAGAATCATCGTAGGCACTCCTATCTCCCAGGAAACGCTCCCTGACACCCTTGAGACAGAATTAAGTCTCTCTCTTCCTGCTCCCATAGGGCCCTCTGCATACTCCACCACTTAATAATAAGATAAGGTGATGTGTTAAACTTGAAGGCAAGGGCTGTTTTATTCATGGAGTGCTGCATGCTGAATCCTTGCGCTCGTAAAGAGATTAATGAGGGGGTTTTCAAGCCAACGCATCATCAACCTGTCTTCCCGTTATTTGCCCAAATACAAATTCCTCATCCCGGTCCTATAGCCCATGCTACCCAACATGGTAGCCACCAGGTACTTGCGGCTATTTAAATTTATCTACATTAAGATTAACTACAATTTAAAATTCAGTGGCACAGGCCACGTGCTCAGCAGCCACAGGTAGGTGTCGGCTACTGGAGGGGACGGCACAGACGCAGAGTGTTTCCATCACCACTGACAGGTCTCCTGGATGTTGCTGCTTGGGACCCTTCTCACAACATACCCAACTCTCTTGCTCATTTGCACGCCTGTCTCTCCCACCAGACTGAGACTCGAGCACGTCTGTATCCCCTGGCATCGGCCCTGCATTGCGCTGTAGCCGATGTTCAGTGAAAGCCTGTTGTATGAACAAGCAAAACCTCTCCTGTACAATCTCTCCGTGCCTCTCATCTTCTCTGCCACTCCTCCCACTTGACAGAGCCAAACTCTAAAGCCCCACCCCCCCGCCAGGCCCTGCTTGAGGACCCCCTTCTCGTGAGCTCCCCGCCCCTTCCTTTCGTGATGGCGGGTTCCATCCGAAAGCCGGTGGGTTCTAGAGCTGGGCATCTCGCTCCTTCAGCTTGCTCCGTGCACCACAGCTGAGCAGAAGCTGGGCCACCTGGCCCTCACGCAGGCCAGCAGAGGGCTCTGCTGTGCAGGTGCACAGCTATCCAACTGCATGGCCGTGTGTTCACGAGCAAGCAGGAACCGGGTGGTGGCTGACAGCTATCCTGGTCATCACAGAAATACTGAGAGAAGCCTTGGAAGAAGAATGGAGGTTTCCAACATTTAAAATATGGACATTCTGGGGATGCCTAGGGCAGGCGCGACTCAGGAGGGCTGCTGTGCAGGAGGAAAAAACCCAGCTACCATCGGGAAGCGCTCGTGCAGGCAGGTCAGAAGAACCTCCAGCCCCCGGGAGCAGAACTGGGTCCTGTTCAGGCTCTGCCCCATCTGACCTGGCCCTGACGCGCTCTGGGGCCCAGCGGCGACAGGCAGGCTGAGCAGCTCCCCCTCGGGCCTGGCCCCACTCCATGCCTCGGGCTCTGCTTCGCTCACAAACACAGGCCTGGAGGGGACGATGGGCCCCCAGTGTAACTGCCTAGTTGGGGCTCACAGCTGGGCTTCGGAGGGCACAGCAAGGGGACAAGCTGTTTTCCCTTCCGGGACCATCTGCTCCCAGATACGGCAGAAGTCGTGACTTACGTTCCAAAACACACACTGCCTTTGCCTCAGTGGTGCTAGTGGCTCGTTCTAAAGTTTGCCAGAGTTTTGCATAAGTCACGTGGGCAGGTGCCCACCACTCACGACTGGAAGACAACAGACCAGCACGGGAGCGATGGTAATGAGTGAAGGCTCACAGGCAGGGAGCGATGAGTGGTTTCAGGGAACTTCACTCTGTCCGACTCGCTCACGGGCGAGGTCAAGGTGGGGGGCTGGTGTGGGGAGAACACCGTGGCAGTGGGCGGGGGGGGGGGGGAGCTGTGTGGAGACACCGTATGGCCACCCCAGAGGACACCACGTGATGGCCTTCCTGTGACCTTGCCCAGGATGGGGGCACCAGCAGTCACAGAGGGCCCTCCAGACAGTGCTGTCAGCCCTGCAGTGACCCAACCCGAGAGTGTGCCCTTGAGCACTGATAACAGGCCCTGCTTAGCACCCAGCCAAGTCACAGGAGATTGAGACGTAGGTGCTAACATGTGGAATGAGGTAAGGCAGAGCCCAGGCCCCGGCCCCATCACAGTGGAATGCCAGCTGAAGCTCACAGACAGACGGAGAAGGCAGTGCTATCTTGGCAAGGGGGGAGGGCACTATCTGGTCCTTGAAAGGTTTGTGAGATTTTTAAAAACTGTTGTAATGTTTATTTTTGAGAGAGAGACAGAGACAGAGACAGAGACTGCGAGTGGGGGAAGGGCAGAGGGAGAGGGAGACACAGAATCCGCAGCAGGCTCCAGGCTCCGAGCGGTCAGCACAGAGCCCGACGCGGGGCTTGAACTCACGGACCGCAACATCATGACCTGAGCCAAAGCCGGACGCTTAACCGACTGAGCCACCCAGGAGCCCCTGAAAGGGTGGTGAGATTTTAAAGCAGAGAGGGCAGAAAAAGGATGTGGCTGTCAACACAGGGGAATGGCCCACCAAGGCTGGAAACCCACAGTGAAGTTTTTGATTATCTGTCTTCATGGAGCTCTCCAATGAAGCCAAATGAGGGCATTGGGGTCCATTACTGAAAGAGGCTTTAAGATGGCCTTATTAGGGGCTCCTGGGCGGCTCAGTCGGTTAAGCATCCGACTTCGGCTCAGGTCGTGATCTCTTGATTCGTGAGTTCGAGCCCCACGTCGGGCTCTGTGCTGACAGCTCAGAGCCTGGAGCCTGCTTCGGATTCTGTGTCTCCCTCCTCTGTCCCTCCCCGCTTTGTCTCTCTCTCTCTCTCTCAAAAATAAACATTTAAAAAAGTTAAAAAATAAAACAAAATAAGTAAATACATAAAATGGCCTTATTAGCACTTGCAAAAATACGCCCTTGCAAAAATAATGCCCTAAACGGCAAATGTTCCCCTTGTCCCTTAAAGTCGATGCCTATCGCTAGTGACAGAAATGAAACCCAAATCCGATATCCCGCTAACGGAACTCGAGTGTGCAGTGAATTGTATTTATTCCCACTGCTTCCCCCCAGTTCTCACAGCACTCTCCGTCCCTCCAACCAGCCCCGGGCGGTGTCTGCTGTGTTACAGGACGAACATGTGGACTCTCTCCTTGTTAAAGTCCCCTTTGCGTGTGCTGTCGGGTTCTTCTCTTTTCTCCTGGACGCTGTGGCTCTATAACCTGACGCTGGTGTCTTCCCTGCACCGGCTGCTTCTCACCGCCGCTCGCCACCTGCTCGGTCAGGGTTTCACACCGACCCCTTCCAGAGCCCAAACCACCCCTCTCCGCGGCTCTGCTGGCAAATCAGCGTCCGAGGCTGATCGGCCTCTGGCCGTCACACATCCGCTGTGAGATTCTCTACTGTCTGGGTCGCCGGTTTTGATCGAAAGGTGCCTCCAAGCCTTCGGGTTTATTTTCCCAATACATGGGTGAGTCCGCTCATCTTGGGCCTGCAGGCAGTGACTCACGTCTACGCTGCTCCCCACATCTGCTTCCTGTAACTCGGGAGTCTGCAAACCGCTTCCCGTGTGCCAAAGCTGCCTCTGCCCATTTTCATCAGCAAAGTGTCGTCGGCACGCGGCCACTGTGCGCGGCTCCTTCCGCGCCACGCCCGCAGAGTGGCGTGGATGTGACAGACTGTGTCACCCTCAACAGCCGAGACTATTTACAGATCTGGCTCTTTCAGAAGAAGTCTGCCAGTCCCTGCACCGGACCGGTGATCTGGAAAGCCAGTTTTATCTACATCTCTACTATAGGTTTTAAGATTTTTTTTATTTCAAATAGCAGAGAGGTGCAGACATTTTGCAAGCGATCCAAGGAAACATGTATCTCCCGCCAATTCACGATGTTCCGCCAACACGCCAAACACGTATGTGATACAAGCTCTATTTCAAACGTCGGGGGTTCCCAAGGGAATACAGCATGCCCTTGCACTTAAAGATCTCTGACCTAGCGAGGAGGCCGGGTGTGTGGAGAAACCATCTCAGCGAAGACACTTCACGTTCCACACCTACCGCCAGGGGCAAGGTGGACGGAACCGTTGATCTGTCCTAACCCCAATGTCCAAAACTCACCTCCCAGAGAACTCGGCACCTGCACCTGTCATCCATCAACAAGGAAGGGGGACTAGCTGCTTTCTAGCTGTGGAAAGGGACAGAGGGCTAGCAGATGACTGTGGAGGCCAGTCAGAGCACGGGATGTTGGAGGGAAGGCCAAGGGGTCAGGTGCGGGGCCCGCAGGAGGAGGGCTTCACAGGGAGGGGCTGCCCGGAGAGGCGCCCTGCCGTAGGCATATAAAGACGAAGCTCGAGTCCCAACCGACAGCAGAAATGGGTCATCTTGGAAAGCAAACTTGTGGCAGAAAGCGTCCCCCGAGGTATACACGTAGTCATTTGACAGACTGGACAAAAAGCAGAGCAAAGGCAGTGCCGCTTTTAATGGCTTGTGACATTTTACATTTCTTTCTTTCCCAGATAAACTCTTCCCTTTTATTTTTCGTCCCCCAACACGGATTTTTACCCACTGCCTGGGAAGGAGCCGGAAACCCCAAGGGAGATGTGGCTGTTGCTCTTTGAAAGGGCACATCTTAAAAATAACCTCATTTCTTTTAAATTGGTCACAGCATGAAATGAGGTGTCTGGGAAGGAAATAATGAATAATGGAGAAATGCCAGCGACTTTGGGGTGCCCTTTGAGGAGGCTGCTCTAGACGTTCCTACTCCTTCATGTTTGGCCTTGGCAATGTATCATTTATGTCCTCGTTTCCACCCTGGACTGTTTGTTAGATCCTGGAGGCGCTTGGAGTGGCCAGGACTCGTATCTCTCCTGCAGTCCTCTGGCCCCTGGGAGCCCGTGTCCCATGCCTTGTCCTCCGGAAGCTCAGATGCCAGTGGAAAAGGAAGAAAAAGCAAGTGGCTTCCGGTGAGGTGTGATAGATGCCCCCACAGCTGTGCGCACAGGGCATCCCAGGAGCCCGTCACAAGGACCTTGAATCCAGATTAAGGGATTAGGGTGGCTTTCAGGAAGAGGGGCCATTAAAGGAGGCTACCTCCCCTAAAAGCTTCCACCAAGACAGCAGAGAATACAAACTGTAGCCCAGGGGCGCCTGGGTGGCTCAGTCGGTTGGGCGGCCGACTTCGGCTCAGGTCATGATCTCGCAGTCCGTGAGTTCGAGCCCCGCGTCGGGCTCTGTGCGGACAGCTCAGAGCCTGGAGCCTGTTTCAGATTCTGTGTCTCCCTCTCTCTCTGCCCCTCCCCTGTTCATGCTCTGTGTCTCTCGGTCTCAAAAATAAATAAACGTTAAAAAAAAAAAATTTAAAAAAAAATAAATAAACTGTAGCCCAAGTTGCAAGGCGGAGAAGGCAAAGTGTGTTCAACAAAGAAATACCGGTATCCACGTATGTGCAGCTGGGGACAACAGGGACACGAGTGATTGCTAGCATAGGGACAGAAATAGCACCTGGCCAAGCCCACGCAGAGAGGCGTGGGCAGTGCTCACGGCGGGGAGGATCGAAACGTTCCCCTGCAGCCCTGAGTACCTCTCTCCACGGTCCTCCCCATGGTCCTCCTGTGCTGCAACGCTGGACCAAGGGTCATATTAGGAGGGGGTATCTGACAGCACCAAACTACTCCTCTGGATACAGGTTTGGAACATACAGGTTAGGACTGGCTTCCCAGGAACCCCAACCTCTCATGTGCGTGGTCACTACATACCCTTCTCCTACCTTCTGCCTCCCAGAGCTCACGCCCCACACCTCAGGGGCAGGGAGAAATGAGGCCGGCACCTTTGTCCACCGGGAGCCAGCACTGGGTCTAGGCGTGGACGTTGTACTGTCTGGATACTTTCAAGCATGAGATTCCAGACACTTTCATGCTGTGACAGCGCAGAAGACACACAGGTTTTCTGTTTGCGGTCTGGAAGCTCTCTACTTTTGTTTTCGCCCCTCCCCCACCCCCGCCAATTCATGCTTGCAATCTGTTTTGGGTAGGAAGAAAGAAATCGGAAATAGAAAGAAAGCCACGCCTCCTCCTCTGACAATGACCTTGCCGGCAGCATCCTCTCCAGTGCTCCCAACAGTAGGGTGACAGAAGCAGGTGTATGTGCCCCGGGGTTTTGCAGTCACAAAATTAGCTATGTCTGGGTTCCCAGAACAACACAGCATGCAGCATCTTACAACAGGCCCATCAGAAGTCCTTACGGAATGAAGTGAGCCATCCACAGACCAGACGATGGTTGACATCTCAGGTTTGCAACGTCTTACTGTCATTCCCTAAGTCTGGTGGCACCAACTAGCCCAAGAATCCCTTTCCTGTTTAATGCATCCAGCTGTGACATGGCCCTAATCAGCTGCGAATCCCCCAGAGCAAAATGCATGACATCTCACCACTCAGACTGTCCTAATTATTTATCTCCAAATCAGTTCCCTCTCCTCCTCCCCCAATGGCTTTTCCCAAAGGAAACGTCACCAAAAACAGGAAGCACCAATCAAATGGCAATAACGATTCAATCAACAGTCCACTGCACAGAGCGGATGAGTCAAATTGAGCGACGAAGATGTGTTCCTTAAAGTTCCAACGAGACACACAGTCATCCTCCAAATATTTTAAATAACCTAAAAATGATATGCTTTGAGATGAAAGTCAGTAAGTCAGTGTTAATGAGTTGGGCTGTGCCCCCACGCCTGCGAAAAAAAGGTGTATTGCCCTAACCTCCAGTATCTCAAAATGTGATCGTATTTTGGAAACAGGGTCACTGGAGATATAATTTAGTTAAGGTGGAGTCATGCTGGGGTAGGGTGGACCCCAAATCCAACGTGCCTGCTGTCCTCATAAGAAGGGAAGAGACACACAGGGAGAACTGTCATGTAAACGCGGAGGGAGGGACTCCAGGGACGGGGCCACAAGCCAAGGCACACCCGGCGCCCCCAGAAGCTAGAAGACCAAGAGTGGGTCCTCCCTGGAGGTTTCGGAGGGAGCACGGCCCTGCCGACCCCTTGATTTCAGACCTAAGGGAGACAGCACATGTCTGTTGTTCTGAGACACCCAGTTTGTACGGTTTGTCACAGCAGCCGCAGGAAACTAAGGCCGCTGGAGACTGGCTGACTTTTTCACCTGGATATGATGTAAAGTAACCAGAGGAGCCTGTGGGGGCCAGAAATGCAGATTTCCTCTTCCTGACCCGAAATCTGCCTCCAAATCCTGCCACTGCCACAGGCAGACACAAACCAGTGGGACTTCCTACCATATGCACACACACCTTAGGTGGTAACACTCAGTGTGAAGTTCTCATTGAAAGCAAATCAAGTGAGGGGCACCTGGGTGGCTCCGTTGGTTGAGCGTCCGACTTCGGCTCAGGTCACGATCTCGCGGTCCGTGAGTTCGAGCCCCGCGTAGGGCTCTGGGCTGATGGCTCAGAGCCTGGAGCCTGCTTCCGATTCTGTGTCTCCCTCTCTCTCTGCCCCTCCCCTGTCCATGCTCTGTCTCTCTCTGTCTCAAAAATAAATAAACATTAAAAAAAATTAAAAAAAAAATAAAGCAAATCAAGTGAGCTTGAAGAATTCAATGCTTCCCGAACTTTTTGACCATGAACGCTTTTCTGCACAAGCAGAGACTTTAAAAAGGACAGCCTGGAAAATCCCTGTGTGTGGTTTCCCCTAAGCTCTGTGTTAACAAAGACCCAATCTTATTTCAAAGGAACGGCAAAGCTGACAGTTAAATATACACAAATATGACTGATGGTAAAAGAATTAGATTAAATTACGTTCTTCATAATTGTATTTTTAAGTGAAATTTTATATTCTACCCGTCACCAGAATTTGTCAGAGCGCTGTGAACGTGAGAACAGGCCAGTACTGGAGCCGTAAAGACTAGGAAACATGCCAGGAGCTGGTGATTCAGAACAATCGGATGTGCTCAGACTTTTCGATGTTGAGCAAGACTTGTGTCATGAAAGGAAATACGGGCTACGCTCCTCCCTGCAAGCAAGGTGTCGGGACTTCTGGGAGCTTCTCCAAAGACAGACACAGATTCTTCCTTCTCATTCCTACCTGGCTGGGCTGCAGTTTGCACACCTTGCCCTGAAGGTGAGCTGGGTGAGGCAGAGATTTTTCTTCAGTCTTTCCCTAAATGTATTTCTGTTCACAAAGCATCTCGATGCATGCCTCCTTGGGAAGGTCCTTCTTTGGGAAGCCAGCTTGGAAGGCAACAAGCTTTGAGTGACACCCGTCCAGACAGTGAGACAGGTGCCAGCGATGTGACCAGATCTTGCCAGAACCCTTGAGGCTCCAGTTACATCTACGGTGCATTAGCTCCTACACGGTGAGCGGGCGGCAGGCACACCTGGGATGCCATGTTGTTTTATCCACTAGAGTTGACCATCGGGCAGTTCATGGCACGTGATACCTTTCCATGGCTTCCATTGACCCAGTGGGCCAATCCCGGGGTATGTGGAGCCTAAGGATCTCTGAGTTTGTAGAAAACTCTCCAAAGACTCCCTGGACACAATGCTGGCTCTGTGTGCTTTGTTTTGGGAAGAGAAGAGTGTGCTGGTTGAGTGCAGAGGCTTTCCAACCTCAGAGAACCTCAGAAACCGCTTCAAGTGAGGATTCGGCGGATACAACAGAGTGGCCAACTCTGGTTTTTGGTGAGCCGGAACGAAGAGACTTCTGGAAAGTTTTAATGGAAACATTGCCAGTATAACTGCTAATAGAGAAAGAGGTAATTAAAATTCAGGCGTTATGTCGAAGCTTCTGAGAAACATCATGGGAAGTGGTTTAAGATCTCTGTTCACAGTGAGAACGTTGTTTTTATTTTTTTTTTTTAATTTTTTTTTAACGTTTATTTATTTTTGAGACAGAGAGAGACAGAGCATGAACGGGGGAGGGTCAGAGAGAGGGAGACACAGAATCTGAAACAGGCTCCAGGCTCTGAGCTGTCAGCACAGAGCCCGACACGGGACTCGAACTCACGGACCGTGAGATCATGACCTGAGCCGAAGTCGGCCGCCCAACCGACTGAGCCACCCAGGGGCCCCACGTTCTTTGTTTTTAAAACCACTGTAGTCACACCTGCATCTGGCCATTTTCCACTATTCCACTCTGGTTCACAAGACCGCGCTTGCTGGGGATCCCGGATCCTAGTTCTCAGGCTGGACGACCTATTTCCACATTCCTTCAACTCACAGCTGGCTCAACCACGATTCTTTCTTCCACGTCTTCTAGCTGGACCCGTTCTGCCCACCGTGCTGGGGACGCACCATGTATCATACTTTGGATTCTCAATCATGAAAGGGACTCCCGAGGGAAGTAACGTTTCTCAATAACCATTTCCTACTTTCGTTTTAAGGCAGGGCCTGGCCCTGGAGGATGTCCGTGAACAACCCTGGTGAGCAAGTCTGTGTTCTCTGATGGTGTGCCAAGGCTCTCAGGGTTAATCTAGGGGTCAGCTTGTGCTTCCTCATCTACTGTCGTCTCCGGAGGGGAGTGTGACCTAGGACCTCTAGTTCCAAATCCCCGTGTTTCCTCCAGGAATGCCACACAGGGGGGATGGAACACGGAGCCACGCTGAGGGAACTGGTAGTTAATGGTGACACCATCAGCCCCCCCAAAACCATGCTGCCCCTCAGTCCAGCTGTCCTAACCAGACCACTAAATCAACCCACCTATCAGCATTATGGTGAAGTTTCAGGCACAAGGGATTATGGTCAATATTCAGTACACCTGTGATTACTGGGGGGCTTCCCACATCCCTCTACCTCCAGCTCCACGCCACTGTGTCCTAAAAGCACACCAGCCCTCCACCCATCCTTTCTAGAACAACTACATCTTTCAATAAGGACTTCATGACATTGTGATGATGCATGGCACGCCAGGGACTATTTTTAAGTGTTTCCCACGTATTAACTTGAACTTCCTAACCAACTGGTGAGAAAGATACCATGATTTATTTCTCCTAACTATATAAATAAAAAGATGGAGTCCAGAAACAGTTAAGTAACTTCTGGGGGCTAAGCAATGAGTAAATGGCGGGAAGAGTCAGTCAGTACTCAAGCTCAGGGCGTCTGAGTCGAGGGTCGTACACCCACCCACTGAGCCACGCTGCCCGCGATGAAGACCCTGGGAACGAGAAACGGAAACCAGAAATGGAGCCCTACTGGCGGTAACGCGACGTTAGGTGTGCGCCTCAGTGAATTCTGCGTGCGACGCGTTGGTAAACCGCCACGTCAGCTCCAGCTCCGGTACGTGTGAGTTCGCTGGGTCCTTGGGCTGTTACTCAAGAAGGGCTTGTGTTGTCCCAACACACTGTTTCATGCCAACTCGTATCAACAAGGAAATACCTTAAAAGTGCAGTTGCTGTACGGAAGGGGCCGCGTTCCACTGGCCCTGTCTCCTGTTCCTCCTCTGGCCCTCATCAGGAGCGCTATGACTCGGGGAAGCACAGTCTGAAGCTCACGTCTCCAAACCAAAGCCTGGGGCGGGGGAGGGGGGGAGTCTGGCTTCTCTGACGCAGTCACAGTGGGCATTCACTGGCCCACACAGCACCGAATACACACCCTTGACCTTCCTGGCTGAACACCCTTCACTCCCCGAGCTCACCTGTGCCCCGCTTCTGTTTCCAGAGCAGCTCTGCTGTCTTACCTGAGAGGTTTCCCTCTCTTGACTCCCGCCAAATACCCAGTGGCCTCATGCCTCTTCCTCGGGCCACATGCGCGTCTCCAACGATCGGCAGGTGACTACGTTCCAACCGTGAGACGCTCAGTGCGGCGGCCCCGGGATCATCCCAGTCCCCCTGAAACCACACACCCTGACTCCTCAACAGATGTAAAGGGGGGGGGGGGGGGGCGGCGGCAGAGACCCTGCTGGGTAGATCCCACCTGCACTGCCCTTCCAGCGGCTGGCAGTGCTGCAGGTGTCTGGGGCCCACTGGGTCTTCTCAGGCATGGAGAAGCCAACTGGGGGGGGAGGGGGTGTGCAGTGGCTTTTCACATGCACCGCAGACCCCTCTCTCTCCCGGGACTTGAACTGGATGCTGAACTTAGAAACCTGGGCACATCAACTCACATCCCTCCTCCTTAAGTCATCACAGCAGAAAACGTGCTGTGGTGAGTCTTTTGGCTCTAAGTGTTCTCAGGCACTTGGACTACTTCAGTGCAGGGGTCAGAGAGCTCCCCACGCCCAGCGATGCATCTCCTTATTATGGGTTGCATCATCTCTATCTGATTGCGTGCACTTTGGCCCCATCTGACAGCTCTAGAACTCCTCGTGCTTATTAGCACGTCTTTGGACGAAGGATGTAGCTTTCCCACAGCTCTCTGATTACCCCTTCCAAATGTGCTCGTGACGCAGACCCTCTCCCGATTGGAGGGCTGCTGTGCCTTCTTCCTCGTTCTTAAACAGCTCAGCCCAGTTCGGGGTGGGCAAGAGAGCACTCAGGACACATACGTGCAAGCCAACCCTTGTCTGACAACAGAAAATAAAACGGCCAATCTTCATTTTGCACAATTTGCTGATGGAGACTTGAGTCAAAGTGTCAGCACAGCCTTGAGCCGCCAGGCCACTCAGCTGGGCAGAGCAGAGGGAATAGGGATCAAACAGGGGTGGCAGTCTCTGGTCTCAGCCCCCTCGTAAGTGCAGCTAAGTCCTGACTGTATTATAAAAATGGACGCTAGAGACAGGAAATGAGCCCCGGGCTAAGCACCCAGGCACAGTTCCTCTAGCAGAAACTGAGCGTTTTGGTCTGGGAACTTTAGTATTCCGCTAATGACATACTATTCCAAAATACTCTGAGTTGACTTTCCACCTGCCAACGGTCACGGAACCATGGAAAACCAAGCTGCGATCTTTTGCTTTCGCTTAAATTGCAAATTAGGTGATAGGAATTTCTAATCAAAACCGACTTATCACCTTCTTGAATTTATAGGAATCTCTTCTTCCCAAAGATACGCATTTTTCCCAATGGGACCTTCTTTTCTACTACTTCTGCTGATAACCACAAAAAGAGCCAGCAAAAAGAGTCGTGCGTAGGAAATGTATATTTCACTCGCACTTATTTTTAAATTCAGACAAAATATTACAAACGCTAGACACTGACATTTAAAGCAGATCCTACAAAAGTAAAGCCTGCTGTTTCCCTAATAACCGTTTCATCTTCTCAACTACAGTCTTGAGTTGGAAGAGCCAACTTCCACTGTTCAGAATCACATAATAAAGAAAATCCCAAAAAGGAGAGAATCTATTTGCAGACAGTCGTGATCAACCACGTACGAGGTTCAGAGCACTAATTTTAGAACCTTTCAATTTCAGAAGAAGTCCTGAGAACACGGTTAAAGGAACGTGATTATTCAGACAGAAGCAAAGAGAGATTTTTCAGGTAGGATACCATTCGTTCACTCGTCATATGACAAATACTCACCGAGAACCTTGGGGGCACCAGGCACTGTACCGGGTGCCTGGATACATCAGAGGACAAACCAGCCACAGTCCCTTATGCTAGTTCAGCCAATGTCCTGATGGGGGCTGTAGAGGGCGGGGGCCAAAAATAACACAGGCACAAAAAGAAAATTATATAATTTTCTGGAAGATGATAAACACCTTCCACCTGAGCAGGGTAGGGAGTATCAGGAGTGATGCAACTTTGAATGGGGTGGGCAGTGTAGAGTCTTTGAGAAAGTAGCACTTTAGCAAAGACCAGCAGGACACCTGGGAAGAACGTTCCAGCAGGTGGAACGGCCAGGGAGAAGACCACAGGGTGAGAGTGGGGAGGCACATCGTCGCAGGCCCTTCGTTCATTGTAGGAACCTTGGCTTTTACTCTGAGAGAGAGAAGTGAGGGGCCCTCGCATGGTTCCCAGCGCAGGAGTGGCTGGGCAGCTCTGACTTGGGGCAGAGGATGCTGAGGGCAGCTCTCCTAGTGAGGTCAGAGCGAAGGTGATGCCCTTGACCTGCCTGCCATGAACTGGGTGGGCAAGACCAAGCAGATCTTGGATGATGATGGGCAAACCTTTCCTGGAAGCCCATTAAAGTAGGAAGATGGGTGTCTGTAAGAGGAAGTGGGAGACACTGAGGGCCAGCAATGACCACTCAAGGTCCTTTCCTGCCTCAGAGACACCACAATGAGCCCCAGGAGCAATAAAAGGCTCGGAAGGCAAGACTGCTTTCTCCCCAGCTGTGGTGAAAGACAAGACCTGCTGGAGCAGAGGTGGCACGAGAAAGACCATGGGGAGGCGGGCACGGGAGCATTAGGATTCTGCTCAGGTGTTCTCCTTGTACCTGTGCAAACAACAGCCCGGCTGACTGATGTGATCCCGTCAGAGCCGCAGGACATCAACGAGGAAGCAGTGATTGAGTATTCAGTGAGGCCAGCAGCCCAACAAGGAAGCCAGATGCCCCGGCTCATCACAGCCAGCTCCCGTTTCTATAGAAACGACACCCCTGTCTCTCATGGCACCCCCCCTCTCCTTTTAATAGATAACCCGTCATTCGGGGGCTGAATTTGAGAGAAGCTCAAAAATCTAGAAGAAAGGAAGAGAAATTCATGACACTTTCCCACATACAAAATGGCGATTAAATGACCATAGGCAGGATGCTAATTGGGGAGAAAGATACCGGGCTACAGCTAGATGTTTCTGCTGACGTTTCCTATTATTCAGATGAAGACACGTACCTATCCGTTCCCACAGAGCAAATAACCTCATCCTGAATACACCAAGACAGAAAAGCGTAGCGAATGCCAAGGGCAGAGTCAGGGACCGAGACTGTTCTCCACACCGAGAACCTTCAGAGCCCCCCCCTGTGAACCAACCACCACTTCCCTGACTTGGAAGGTTTCCCGTCAAGGACCCAGAGCCTCGGCTCTAAGGCTGGCCCTTGTTGACACCCTGCAGGCCTGTGCTGGCTTCCACCATGGCCATTTAGTGTCCTACCTAGCATCCCTCCAACTGCCCAGTCCCTGCACCCCTAACCCCTGCACACTGCCAGCATGTGCACCTGTCTTTCAAGGAATTGTTCCCACTTGCCCCCCAAATAAAGTAAGTGATGGAACAGGTAAGACTCATGCCCTACCACATCTGCAGTCCTCCCCAAAGGAATTTCTGATTCATCATCTTTGGGAACTAAAAAGTTTGACATGCGACACAAGAAGGCAGGGTGAAACTACCCACCCAACTTTAGGAAGTGTTGATTCTGGCCGGGGCGATGATGTAACCGAGGTCCAGAAATGAGGAACAGACCACCCACATCAACACTCGCCCCCTGCGCTCCTCGGCTCCAACCAGGTTACTCTGTGGTAACACAATCTCCGTGTTTACAGACCGAAGTGCACAGCTTTCCCATTGAGCAGCTGCTCTCTGAAATACCCCTTGTTTCCATGGCAAAAGGAAGGTGAGTACAGAACCTGCCCATGCTGGTTCTGGAAGCTTCCATTTTGCAAGTGCTCCCGGCAACCGCCACTCCCGGTTCCCCAGCCAAAGTAAGGCGTGGCCACACCGCCGTCTAAGGGAGCAAGGGGACACAATCCCCAGAAGCATCTGCAGAGCCAAAGTGAAGACCCCTACACCCACCCACGTGAGAAGCCAGCCCTCTTCCAGCACTTAGCCAAGTGCCCATTTGAGAAAATCTAAACCAACTCGACTTCTCTGCCCCCGTTCCTCTGCTCCCCACCTTGTGGCGACCCTATCCATCCTTCCACCTGACCGCTATCCGCACAGAAGCTCTACCCGAGCCCACACTCCTGCTGAAGGTCTGTATGGCTGGCAGCACATGCTGGTGAGAGAGGGAACGCGAGTGAGGAGCCACTAACGGGTGCGCTCACCTGGGATTCGGCAGCTCCCCCGCAGCACGGTGCCCTCACACTTAGCAATGGAGAGCAGACGTTGGCACACGGGAAAAGACCGATGTGCATGATGAGAAGGACCCAGGAACTCACCTGCGAAAGCAGCTGGGTATTCTATGATGCAGCCCAAGTGTCCTAGAACACTACAGCCATCCCCTCTATGGGTATTCCTGAGAAGATCTGTAAAGGTGGGTAGAGAGGGAAGTGCTCTCTGAGGCAGGAACAAAATGAGAAGGGAAGACAGGGGACCGCGTGGCTTCGTCTACAGCTCTGTCCTTCCTCAGACGCTATGGCAATGAGGGTTGGTGAGCAGAAGCCATGGGGAAGCACAAGATGCTTGTGGAAGCATCTTTCCACAAGAACAAGAGTGCGGCATGAACATGGGGAAGCGAAAGAAAGCAAGAAAGTAGGCGGCCATGAAGCAAATGTTTAGTCTCTAAGATCAGATGCTTAATGGACAGATTCAGAGCTAAAAAGGGGGGCGCCTGGGTGGCTCAGTCGGTTAAGTGTCCGACTTCGGCTCAAGTCATGATCTCACGGTTTGTCGGTTCAAGCCCCACATCGGGCTCTGTGCTGACAGCTCGGAGCCTGGAGCCTGCTTCAGACAACGTGTCTCCCTCTCTCTCTCCCCCTTCCCTGCTCATGCTCGCTCTCTCTCTCTCGCTCTCTCACACACAAAAATAAAATATAACAATTAAAAATTACAACCTGAAAAGAAAGCAAAGATCCCAGTGCACTCAGGAAAAGAGAAGTGTCCCAACATCCTTCCCACTTATTCCTCCAATATAACCCACAGCTGAGCCCACCTCACCACATCCTGTTTGACACCAACTTTATCAATTTTTCCATTAAAGTCAAACTTAGTACAATCAATGCCAGACTGCCTGTATGCCAAGTGTATCCCTGAATAGCTGACTGTGTAATGGCTGAAATTGAGAAACTGGGACAGAAGTCTGGAGTGGCTACGGATTGTCAAGGACCCAAGATGTGAACAATTACCAGGCACACAGGAGACAATCTATGCAGATGACTGCTCAGTACAGGCGGTAACTCAGCACAAGTGTCACATTGTGGCCACTGTCGACCCCGACCTGAAACAAAGGACCGGAAGGATCTGGAAGATCCCTTGAATTCCCATCATGTACATTTCTAACCACAGGTACAACATTCAGCAGATGCCAGATGAATACGGAGCCCTTGAGTTCTAATTCCTTTACCAACTTTTCCTACTGCCACTCCGTATAGCAATATGCCACAGCGTGAATTATTCCACTGACCCATTTGCTCTGTTACGAGCAGAGGATGACTATATGTGCTCACTTTTTGCTGTCGTTCTGAAATTGACATTTTTGTATCATTTTAAATTTTGTTGCATCTTTTTACATGTCAGATGATTGCTCACACAAAAGAAAGAGAGAAAGAAAGAAAGAAAGAAAGAAAGAAAGAGAAAAGAAAAGAAAAAAGAAAAGAAAAGAAAAGAAAAGAAAAGAAAAGAAAAGAAAAGAAAAGAAAAGAAAAGAAAAGCAAGGCATCTCTAGTAATTGGACCGTTCACACTGCAGTGGACCCCCTCTTGGGGCCGTGAACACCCACAACTCTAAAAGCTTTCAAGAAGAAATGGGAAAGGATCACCTGGTGGTTCACTTGGTTAAGCATCTGACTCTTGACTTCGGTTGAGGTCACGATCTCATGGTTGGTGGGATCGAGCCCCATGCTGGTCTCTGCCCTGGAGCCTGCTTGGGATTGTCTCTCTCCCTCTCTTTCTGCCCCTACCCTGCTCTCTCTCTCACATACACACACAAAATAAATAAACTTGAAAAGAAGAGATAACTTCACCTCTCACGACTGTTTTAGAGCTTTCTCATTTTTATTTCTTTTTATTTTTTAACGGGATTTTGCATGAGGCATATGAAAGGTTTGAATAAAGTTTAGAAAACTGAGTGTATTGGAGAAAATTATTAGGGAGACAGGAGGCCAGTGTTTTCCCACCTTTAATGTCTGCTGAATCCCCTCCCCTTATACGATGCCCTTTATTTGTAGTTCTTCCAATGCTCCTTTACTCCCTTCCCACTCCCACCCCTGCTGGCAGGTGCCACCTTGAATGCATCAAATATACAATGCATGAAATATGATGGATACACACAATTATATAAACATATCCAGGACGATACAACAAGGTTCCCACTGATCCCCAAAAGCTGCTGTAGTAATTCCAGTAGCTCTGTCTCTAACATAAGTCTTCCCAAACAGTAAACAACAGAAGACAGAAAAAATAAGTTGGTCTTCTCAATTCCAAATTGGAAAAGATACCTATATCCCCATTCCATTTTGTTGTTTTTTTTTTTACGTAAACATGTTAAGATTGACCCAAAATTATGTGAGGTAAAAGTTGAGATCAAAGAAATCCAAGCACTGTAGGAAGTTTACACATTGATTTTTACAATGACTGTGAGGCCCTGGAAAATCCTTAAGTTCCCTCTGAATGTAAAAAAAAAAAGTGTGTGTGAGTGTGTGTGTTTCACTTCCATCAGGCATATTGCCGGAATGATCTTAAAGTCTTCAAGCTGTTCATCTACATGTACAGCATGAGTGAAAGGAAATTTGTTTTTTTTAAGTTAAGCACTGTTTTAGGCCCTGAGAACACTGCGTCTGTAGCTACCCGAGTCTCCGTCTTCCCGGCACCCCTACAAGGTTCCGATCCCTGCCTTGTGCTCACGTACAGCATCTGTCCCCAGTGCCTGCTGCACAAGCCACCGTCACCTCAGATGTTCTGATTCTGGGAAGCAGGATTTTCCCTACCTGGAATTCTACCATCTGGACCTTCCAGGCCACATTGGCTTCCAGTCTCCCTGCAAAATTACATCTATGTCTATATCTTTATAGATATAGATCTTTATAGGTCATTTGTGGGGCAAAACTGAACATGTCCTGTGCTCCAAACAGATCTGGATGATGCTGGAAAGACAGCAAGAAATATAGGGAGGAAGAAAAATAAATCTATGGGGGGAAACATGTCAAGCAAGTCGGAGCAAAATCTTAGACTACTACGGAAAAACTGTTTTTCCCTTCAGCAATTAGCACATCCATTTGGAACCTAATTAATTTAAACTGTTAGATTTCATAATGTTCATACTTTTTAAGCCCAATGATACAATTAAGTTCATTCCTCCACTCAATTATGGTACCACAGAGCATACTGAGAAGAACGCAGGGTAGGACGGAAGGCTGAGTTTCTCTGAGGAGCACAAGTGACTTGCCAAATACTATTCACATAATTACCTGGAGAGTTCTCATTTGTAAAATTAGATGCTATCAAATTTTAAAATGTTCTATTTCAGATAATTTCCCAATACTAGATGATTCTAAAGATAAATGTCCCAAAAGTCATTAATGAGAAAGGCTGACTGATTTTCTCTCTCTTTTTTTTTTACATGTACATAAAATCAAACTCATGTGATTAAATAAAAGCAAATCACAACAGCACATGGGCACTCAATGCCCTTAACACCAAATTTATTAAGCAGAATTTAATTTTGAAAGGATTATTATACATATTATTTTTATAGGCAATGCTCTATGAAAGGGATCAATATTGTATATTGCACAGAGGCATTCTGCATGCAGTTGATAAATGCATTGTTATCATCAGAGTAATTAAAAGGAACAGGGTTATATACAATCAGCATGTACATCTTACTCAGCAACTCCTGCCAGTTGCTTGCAAAAATTAAACTCATTAATCATTCTGACTCTACGGGAGAAAAAGCTTTAGGTACAAAATTAAAAAGCTCTATTTCATGAAGAAGAAAAAAATGTCCAAAGCCAACATCTCGAGAAATTCCTGTCTACACAGTGATGCTAGAATGTTAATCTCATGTAGGAAAATGAGTTGATCCCCTTTTCAAAAATATAAATTAATATGATGTTACTCTAATGCTTCAGACCTCCTTAAATCTGCAGGAAACACAGACAAGTAAATTATTTAAAAGCGGGTGCCGGCAGCACGAAAAAAGCATGCCAAATAGAGTATGCTTCCGTGTCCACCTCAAGACGTCTTAGCGCTACACAGAATTCAAATCCACTGAGAAGGCATAATGTTCACTTTCCACAAACAACTTTGGCTTTAAGCAAACACACACTTTGGTGACTGGCTCTAGAGACCAAAGGCTTGTTAACACACCGAAATCTGTTTGTTATCATTCACAGTTGACAACTGACTCATGCAACGGAAAAGTAGTTGGGTTTACCCTTATTAATTTTTCAAGCCCACAGATCAGCTGTTTGTTAGGGTTCTCCTCCCTAGCCAAGGTGACTATGAAGACACAATGAGAATACTTATAGCGGCACTTTAAAAACAAAATCAAGGCGTAGTGCAGAGGCAAGGTATTTTTGATGCTATATCTGGCTTCACCCATGGTTCAGCGAGCACTGACTTTGCTTATGTCATGAGTCTTACTTCCTTCAATCTAGACAATTTCCCAATTATGACTACATTCTCTGTGCTGAGAAAGTAAGCAAAATTTTATATAATTTTGTTACAGATGTATCATAATTTCAGCAAATTCTTTACAGACACAGAATTATGTTTTTAAAACTTGAGTGATTATTCACTTTACCAAAACATTGACAGCGAGACTGCTTTAGGTAGTAAACACTTCCTATGCATTTAAAATATGTTCTGAAGTACAAAAGCTAAACTTTTCAGGACAAGTACTATGTCCAGCAGAGTGCTAAGACATAGTTTTATATGGCATTAAACTCATAAGGGGACCTCAAAGCTTATCTGGTGAAACATCTAATATAAAAAAAAAAGAAACAAAACCATAGAGAAAATGTCATTTTTACATGATTGCATACGTGGTACACCATGCTGGGATACGGATGAAATGGCAATACTATCACAACAAATAAAGAGATTAGGAAGAAAGGTATCTAGAATAAGCAGACGTAAAGAGAGGAGGAATGTTAGGGATACATTCCGTGCAGCTGTCTTGTCGCCATCGCAAAAATGATGTAATGTCTAGTTGCTTGACATGTGGAAAAAAAGCTCAGAAGAGAGATCAAGATGGTCACCATCAAGGTCCTTCTAATTCTACAATCCTATAAAACAGAAAAGAAAAACACCTTCAGAAGAAATGCGAGGGGATGTATATTAGAGGAAGGAAGCTACTTAGCTATCTTCTAATACAGAAGATGGAGGATAAGCTCGGCTCCCTTTACCTTCATTCTAATTTACCTGAAATCTAATTTATCTTTAGAAAGCATGAAAGGTAAAGAGTAGAATGGTGGAGGACAAAAACTGGGGAGCATAGGTTCTCCCACCCTCCTACATTAAGAGTAGGAGGATTGATGTACCCAGAATTCAAAGACCGAGTTCAGAAAGAAAGAGACAGGACAGGAATGCAAGCCGCATCCGGAAAGACATGCAATGCAAAAGTCGGAAATGCAGGGTGGTGGTCACCAACACCAGGAGCTGTAACAACAAAGGCTGAAGAGGAATCACACAGGGCAGACTCCCGATGACGTTCTCTGTGTGCAGCTTCCTCAGTGAGAACGGTAAGAATCAGAGTCTGCCACCAAGAAAGACAAGGAAAAGAAGACTGTTGGTGATATGCAGGTGGCATCAGTTGTAGACTACTTGATTGAGAAGTTGGACTAGAAAACAAGAAAGAAAAACAGGACAGTAGCCAGACCTGGCAGTAACAGACCAGTGAGGATGGTCTTTGTGTCTGTTTGCAGGCAGAGAAGAAAGAACTCGTAGAGAAGGGTAACATCAAGGGATAATGTTATTAGTAATAGCAACAACATACATTCACCGAAACGGGACGAATTCCACTGCTCGGCATGTAATAGGACCTACTTTGTAGGCACCGCCGTTATGAGGAGTGAGATGGCGATTCTACCTGTCTCCTCAAGTCAAAGGTCACTTGGAGCTTCATGTGATATACCCCACGGATGATCTGTAGATGACGACACTGAGCACTGTCAAATCAGTCATGAGAAGAATGGGACCGAATTGGTAGTTGAAAGTTTTCGTCTTTTCCTCACATATTAGGAAAACGATGTGAAAGTAAATATTTAGAAAATTAACACTGGGGCAGAAGAACAAACATAGGCAGGGTAAAGAAACATCATATCTGTACAGCCAAACTACTTAAAACATTAAAATCGACAAATACCCATCAAAAATTCACAGGATGCTGACATCGTAGCAGTGAAAACTCACGGTGGAGAGAACAATGGGCTGGTTGCTGGAGAACAAGCCTCACGCTGAAGATACCGGATAATGAAATTGGCCCTGTCAGGCTGACAGACACCGTGAGTCAGGGGACTGATGCTCAGCGCCTGCTTTGGCCAATTTGCTGTTTTAAAATCCCGTTTGTCATCGTGTTTGTATTGTTAGGAAATCACGTGTCAACGAACATGAAGAATACAGGAACATACTAATGGGGCCTCAACAAGACTACTGCCTAAGCCCCACGGAGTCCTTTAAGGAATAAAACAAACAAAAAACAAAAAACATGCAAGCAGGGGCGACACAAAATCCAGTATTTTAAAATCAGTCACAGTCACAATTTCCTATTGGAAATTACTTAAATTCCATTAGAAGTCACTTCTTGCAACATTTCCTTTAAGAGTCAACTTAATTTTTAAACCTACAAAATGAATTTTAAATCAAAATGGCTATTGATTCCTCAGAGGGGTTACCCAGGTAATTGACTTTATGTTTAAATAAATTTAAGATTGATGAGGAAACTCCAATAGAAAAGGTATTCTGGTTTTATTTCTATTTCAGAGCTAACCTCACATCCCAGAACTGACCCACCCAGCCAAAGCAGGCTTTTCTCTGGTTCCCTGGCGGGGGTGTGGTGGTGGTGGGGGCAGGGGGTTGTGCAGATAGGAAATGCAATACTAGTTAATTACCGGCTGTACAATCTCAGCATTTGATTCATCTCTACTAAATCTTGTGACTACCCTAAGTTTTATTTTGGTGGAAATTACTTATTTTTAATCATATTCAGGCATGTGTGCATATACACAGAAGTCAAGAATGGGACTTTACTTCCCCCTTTTTGGATGGAGGGACAAGAGGCACAAGGCCCACTGGATTTTAAAGGCATGCTGTTTATCATGGTCTCCGTGGCCATGGCGGGAAAGCTGTTTGTGTACCACGGAACAGCTTTCCCTGACTGACAAGCCACAGGAGGGCTATAAAGGCCACAGGCTCTAGTGTGAGGATGTGCAGAAGGGGGCCGCGGCCATGCTTCAGCACCTCGGACAGCTCCCACGACCCACAGCCCAGCTCCCCAACTGCTGAAATCCAGGTCGTAAAAGGCAGGGCCAACATGCAAAGAGTAATCCGTGATTATGATGCCATTATTATATACGTTCCTAATTACATGCACGTCTTCAGGTTTACGTTTGGGTGACAAAACGACTGCTCTCAATTCTTTCATCTTGACAAAGCTGGTATCAAAACAGCAGTTTTTACATCTATCTTTTTAAACTAGTAGTATCTCAAGCAAAATGCACCTGCCGTTCCTGAAGGAAAAGCGTTTTAATATGTACACCTATCTTTCTGTAAATTTTAGACATAACTTTTCCAAACTGAATAACATTTCTGAGAAAAGCTTTCAAGAACTTGATGCCACATTTAGCTGTGTCATTGATCTCATCATACATTTTAGATACATACATATATTTATACGTACTTCATAAGGACACTATATGCACGTACACTATGTTTATACCTGCACCTACACATCACACACACACAATTCTGAATTTTCCAGGAAAAAACACTGGTGTCGGGTCTTCCTGAATTTAATTAAGTCAGATACACGGGTCAGAGCCACATCAGCAGAAATCCTCTTCAAATGTTAGGTCCCCAATTTGCTCCCCAGTTCAACCCTTTTGCTCATCTGAGAAACGGTGCTAGGCATATATCAAACCGAAAAGAAGGAACTATAACCAGATGCTCCAAACTAAGAAGAAAGAAAAAAAGAGAGGAAGATGGGTGGAGATCATCAGAAACAAAAGTCAGAAACCACTGCCTTTCCTTCCTCCTGGCGCCACCTAGAGCCTATCCAATGGAAACCGCCCTGTTCTCACTCCAAGCATAACAATTCAACAGTTTTAAGTCAGACTTAAGGCAAAAAGTGCATAATTTCTGTCTGCATTGCAGTTCAATTGTCTTCCCCAAGATTCTCAGTAACTAAATCCTCCAGAATTTTTCACCAGCCGCCCAAAAACCCCTCCTCAGAGACTTCTAGTTCCTTGAACCAGATGCCTGAAGAATCCACACATCTCCCGCAGGACCTGACCCACTGAAGTGAGGGACATCTCTCTGCTTGCTATCTGTGTAACCAGGGGAGTCTGGAAATGATCCAGAAGAAAATAGGAAGGTTGCGTGCAAAATCTGATACAGGCTGTGGTGTGTGCATGCGTGTGCGTGTATGGACACAGACTGCACTTGCCACAAACTTCTGTCATCCCTATCAGTCTTCACACCCTCCCTCCGTAAAACAAAAAATGACCAGTGACAGCAACAAAACCTCAGTGGCTTTTTTTTCAGAATTGTCCCTGTGAAAGCCCTTCCCCCCAACCTTGCACTATTAAAGAGAAACCAAATGGTGAAGCAGTGGGACCTGAGACAAGACATGTTTGAATGACCTAACAGCCTGCTCAGGGCAGGGACCGGTACTGCCCTGGGTTGTCAGGGGAGGCTATCTGAGAGGCTTGTGTGAGGACCTGTGCCCAGGTGCACCCAGGTAGCAAACTCCTCCAAGGCACACGCAGCGGGTTCCACAACACAATGCACCCTGCTTATCCCCAGGGGCCGGAGCAGCTAAGCTATAGCTCTCCCTGTCAGTCCCAGAGCTTGTCTGGGATTTTTCTCTTTTCCCCGGGGAAGAGAACATCTCAACAAGGGCAGTTGCCTCTCTTTGTGGTCCTCCCCGGACATCTGAATAGCTAGAAGGGATCAGCAGAGGTGGCTGGACTCATCCATCTAAGCAGCCCGCTGGTGTCCAGCCTGAGTCATCGGTTACTAAGGTGATATGCAAATCCAACCTTTGAAACCCAGGCTTTCAGCCCAAGAAGAGTAGGAAACAAGCCGAAGAAGAAGTTTTCTCCTAACACAGGTCTAAGGTAGAGCTACTAGTCCAAGGCCGGTCGTCAGAGACAGGCAGGGCCTGACTCCCATCAGCAAAAATTGTGCCGGGCCCAGGGACAGGACGCTGGGCCTCGGATGCTAGTGTTTTGCACCCCCTGCCAAAAGGAAATCACCACCCACACGATCCGCACTGGAGGGGAAAGTGGCCTGGAGAGGGAAGAAGTGCAGGCCACGTGAGTAAAGGGACAGCAAGAAGGAGGTGAGGAGGGCGCAATGCATAGATTGTAGTGACAGGTGGGAAGCCTGGGACTTTATCTTCCCCAGTCTTAAAGCAGGGGGGGTAAAAAAAAGGAAGGGAGGGAGGGAGGGAGGGAGGAAGGAAGGAAGATCAAGTTGTAATCGCAGACTGGTTGAACTGTCGCCTTAGGACGCATACCCCTGTACAGTGACAACAGACACCCACACACCCACTGCCACCCCCAGCCTGCCCCCATCCCGGCAGCGCAGCCCCGCAGACGCTGCTCTCTCAGGCACCAACTCCCGGCCGCCGCCGCTGCAGACCGAGCCCCGCTTCGGGACGGCGGTGACCGAGATCGGCGCCGGCGCCGAGGAGCGAGCGCTCCCGGGAGGCAGAGAGGAGGGGAGGGGAGGGGAGCCGCGAGGGCGACCCCGACCCTCGCAGATGCGGAGCGCACGCGGCTCCCCGAGCGCTCGGCCCCAAGCCCCGCGCCGCCCCCC
>NW_024412700.1:2503929-2556320 GCF_014898765.1 Herpailurus yagouaroundi | reverse complement strand
GGGGCTTGGGCCCCGCGCCGTCCTCCTCCGGCCCCTGGCCGCCCAGGAGGTGGCTGGCCTCCGGGGGCGCCGGGAAGGAGCGCGAGGTGTTGATCTTGCCCGTGAACCTCTGGTAGAGCGAAGCCATCGGTGCCCGTGCCCTCGCCGGCTGCCCGGGGGGGCGTTCTGCGCCGCGCCTTCCCCTCTCGGGGCCCCCGCTCCCCACCCCCTCCGGGGGGGAAAGGGAAGAAGCCGCAGAAGAAAGGGAAGCGGCGGCCGCCGCTCCTCCCGCGCGCCACTCTCAAGTCGCCGCCGGGCGACTGCCTGGCTCGGCTCCTCCGCCCCCTCCCCCGGCGGCTCGGCGGAGCCGGGGGTCTGGGGGTGCGATCGCTCGCTCGGTCCTTTCCGCTTTTTTCAACTCCCTACCACGGCCACGGCCGGCCTAGTCAAAGGCACCGGAGGAAGGAAAAAAAATCCCCGGAAAACCATAAAGGGAGGGAAAATGCCTAGGCCCCAGAATTGGCACCACCTAGAGACGGGAGAACAGCCAGCGCGGATCTCCGCGCTCCCCCACCCCGGCCCCTCCGCGCGGCTCCTCCTCCCCCTCCCCACCGGCCCCTCCGCGCGGCCGGGTAATGGCGCCCGGGCGGCGGGGGGCTGGCGGCGCAAGCGGGGTGGGGGTGTGGGGGGCACGGGGGGTCGCGGGGGCGGGCCGGGGACCGGGCGGGGGCGTGAGCGCGCCAGGGGCTCAGGGCGCTCCGGGCCCCGCCGGAGGTGGCGCCCCCGGGGGCGCGGGAAGAGAGCGCGGAAAACGCGGGGGGCTAGGGGTGGGGAGCGGGCACTGAGGAAGAGCTGAGCCCCGAAGGCGCCCATCCTCGGCGTGGGGCTGCGCCCTGGGTGCACACGCTCGAACCCCGCGCAGCTGCAGCCTCGCCCCCCTCCGAGCGCTCCCCCTCGGGGTTTCCTTCCAGCTTTCCTCGCCTAACTTGCAACAACAGCGGCCAGGACCCCTCGGGCCTGGGGGGCCTAAGTGGGGAGAGGGACGGCAAACAGCAGGGCTGGAAGGGAGGGGCTCAGACACGCGGCTTTCTAAGGGGCCCCCGTTGCTTCCCAAACCAAGCTCGTCTCCCAAAACAGATTCATTTTCCCCCCCCCGCGCGCGCCCCCGGGCTCAACAAGAAGGGAAAGGCAGGGTCATGGAAAGCGAGGCAGGGGAGGCCTGGTGGAACGCTCCTCCCTACACATCCCAACCCATTGGTGTCCATCGCGAACTCCGTTTTCTTGTTCAGTAAACAGAGGCAGAGGCTGAGGCTTCAGGGAGGCCAGCAACTTCTCCAAAGCTTGCTCCGCCCCCTCAGCCAACGACTGAGAGGAAGGAACCGGGGAGAAACCACACCAAACAGGGCGCCAGGCTCCGGGTGCGCATTCGCGCGTCTTGCTGCAGTAAGACGTGCTCCAGCGCCCCTGTGTGGAAACACACCAGCATGCCTGCGCGCCCGGCTCCGACTCCGGGCGCAGGCTGCTTTCTCCCCGCCCTTCCCTGGGGCGGATTGCTCCTTCGGGCCTCTGGGAATGTCTCCCTCCTTCTCGAATCCGCGCCTCCGGCTTTCATGAGGATCTGGGGGCTCCTCCTTCTCGTCTCGTCCCCACACCCCCTTCCCTTTTGTTTGCAGCCCCTCGAGATGGGACAGATCGGTCCCAACTTGAGCTTCAGCCAAAACTCGGGCCTGAGACTCCGAGGGGAGGGGACCGTTTGCACCTGCCCACTTTGCGGTGCCTTCCACACCATCTTCATGTTCACATTCTTCCTGGACTCAGTGGTGGCTCCTGCTCCACCTGGGTTTTCATGACTGTTTGATCTACGTTTGGGGGGGGGGGGGAGGGGAAGGCGAGGCCGGGGCCAGTGAGGCCATATATCTGGCTCATCAGCCTTTGTTGAGTGAGTCTCAATCCAAGGGGATCTCCTGGCATCACTGCCCTCGCCCAGATACCCCTGAGAAAGCCGTTGCCTGGTCCTGAAATTGCTTCTTCCCAGTGTCCTTAACTAGGGGGGGAGAAACCGGATGCCAGTGAATAAGCCTCCTGGGAGAACATACCTTCTGGTCCCTTCCACACTGTCCCCAAATCTCAACCCGGTGGGTAGCCTTGTTTTAATTAGAATTTATACCACACCCATCCTCTGCTTAATCCACTGTGGTTTCCCTCCGCTATGAAGAAGAGGGTGATTGCGAAAGTAGTTGAAAGGCACATTTTTCCTTTACGCCACCGCGAAAACAAGCAAAGCCAAAATCCCAACAGCTAGAGGTGCCCTGAACCAGCCAAAGGCCTACGGTTCAGGCAGATGTCCCGCCCACAGGTCCAGGGTGGCAGAGCGCGTCACTGGCCCCACATCACTTTGAAGACAGAGGCAGCAATTACTATGAAATGAAACTTTCAAAGTCATCACATTTAGATAAATAGGAAACCTCGCTGTCATCCCCCCTCCCCCGGCCCCAGCTGTGCTTTTGATGGGAGGAAGCTGCCTTTCCAGCAGGACTTGAAAGGAAGGTTCATGCTGCTCCCTGAGGCATCTAGGTCCCGGACCGCCACTAAATATAGACGCTGCTAGGGGCTTACTTTTGTAATATTCCTATAAAATATGCATGTATTTATTCACGCAGACTGTGAGAAGTAGCATTGCATATTTCTTGTACTAACATTGTATACAAAATACAGTATTTATATGGAAATAGCGCGTGTATCACACACAATACTTCCTAGATGGATGCATATCGACGAGAACAGGCTGAAACTGAGGTACGGAGGGCACATGTGTCCCTCACTTTTAAAAATCACTGTCCAGGGGCGCCTGGGTGGCGCAGTCGGTTAAGCGTCCGGCTTCAGCCAGGTCACGATCTCGCGGTCCGTGAGTTCGAGCCCCGCGTCAGGCTCTGGGCTGATGGCTCAGAGCCTGGAGCCTGTTTCCGATTCTGTGACTCCCTCTCTCTCTGCCCCTCCCCCGTTCATGCTCTGTCTCTCTCTGTCCCAAAAATAAATAAAACGTTGAAAGAAAAAAAAAATTAAAAAAAAAAAATCACTGTCCAGTGATCTCGTAGGTATTCAAATTACAATCTGGTCAGCCTTAGAAATCCTAACTAAATGATTCAGACAACATAATACGCAATGTTTATTTAAAATTACTTATAAAATGGGGTGCCTCGGTGGCTCAGTCAGTGGAGCCGCCAACTTCAGCTCAGGTCACGATCTCGCGGTTCCCGAGTTTGAGACCCACATCTGGCTCTGCACTGACAGTTCGGAGCTTGCTTGGGATTCTCTCTCTCTCTCTCTCTCTCTGTCCCTCCCCCACTCGCTCATAGCGCGCTCTGTCTCTCAAATACATAAACCTTAAAAAATAAAAGCAATTGTGGAAAATTGCAACAATGGCATCTCGTGTTTGTGACACAGACTTAATTCACGTATTGCCTTCAATAACGTTTTCGGAGCCCCATCCCTCAAATAGGGGGGAAAAAGTCTGAAGAGGGGCAAAACTTCCCAATGAGTATTTAAACATTGGAGCGTCTCAGAAGGGAACAGGTCAGTAATTGCCTCCACTCACCAGTCAATGAACGCCTTCAATATGCTATATTGAAATAGTTTCCATATCTGCCTACCGGATAAATGTGGGAAACTGTTTTTGAAAATATTTCACGGATTCTTTCATATCAAGATGTGAATACTGCTTAAAACCATGCCCACTGACCCATTTTTCCCACCGAGTTACATATGATGGGTTTTCCCCCCTGTTTATTAAATAAAAGGCGAGAGTTGTGTTCGTTTCTTTCCCCTGGAACCAAATTGCAAGACAAATATGATAAGTCACTGGAATTAAGGAGCTGCTGCAAAATTTGGTTGGATGGTCATTTTTTAAATGACAAGAAAGGGGACTTTCTGGTCCACGTGCAAGCTAAGCATTGAAAAAATACCAAAAGTATATTGAGTTCAGCAGCCTAAGCATGATTTTGATTAGCTAAGAGGTTTTCCTATTTCTAGGAGAGAATTACATCCTGGGGTTCACTTTCTCTTTCTCTGTGAGGAAAAGGAGACCAGAGCGCTATTCACGATTTTTATGCCTTCCAAACCCTGAGATAAGAGGAACGAGATGGTCAGCAGCTCACGCTCACGGCAAGGCTTCCCTAAAACACTGGACATCGGTATCTACTAGGTATTATCACCTTGTACTCCTACCACCGGGGAGAAACAAAACAAATACTTGGATAGTTTGAGAAAGTACAGTGCTAAATGCATAAATACAGAGCCTATTTCCAGCCAAACTCTCTATATATCTATCGTTAAAAATATATATTTTGGGGGCACCTGGGTGGTTCAGTCAGTGAAGCATCTAACTTCAGCTCAAGCCATGATCTCGCGGTTTGTGAATTCGAGCCCCATGTCCTGCTCTGTGCTGACAGCTCGGAGCCTGGAGCCTGCTTGGGATTCTGTGTCTCCCTCTCCCTCTGCCCTTCCTCCACTCATGGTCTGTCTCTCCCTCAAAAATAAATAAACATTAAAAAATTTTAAAGAATAAAGGTGTATATATTTTTTGGCCAGATGCCTATCAACAAGGGTCTGCATAGCATGACCTGTTTACAAATTTCACAAACAGGAAGTGTCTGGCACAAGAAAAGGGACTGCTTAGTCTCGGCTCTTAAAAAATACAGAATTAAAATATGCCCGGGGTTAATTCTGAGGTTTTTCAAGTTGATATCAAGTTGGTACTTAACAATTAATATGTTCTAAAGAGAAACATTTATTTTAACCCAACAAAAAGGCTTACTCTAAAATTAATAAATTTCAACGTTAATCTCCCTATGGCACTTGCATTTGCATTTTACTACAGCCATTACGCAACTGTACATTTTGTGCACGCTACCCCAAAACCTTCTATGGGCAGCTAACTGCCGTCACAGGGCACCTGCGAACACACAGCGTCAATCATCGGGAGCCTGGGAAGCCCACTGCCAAGTCAGCACAACAGCTCCGGATTCAACTCAAAGGCTGGTGTTAACCTAGAGAAGATATCTGTTCTGGCCCGGTTGGGTGGGGGGCTGGCCCTCCCTTCCTTCAGGGGTGCTCCCTCTCGCCGGCCACCTGTTGCCCCTGACATCCTCTGCTCCTCTGCTCTCCATCTTCCTTTCCTTCCTTCTTGTTCGTGCCCTTCATTCCTGTCCTTGCTCTGGGTCAACATCAATAGGCTGTATATATATATATATATATATTTTTTTTTTTTTCCTACAAATTCCTTGCTGCTCACTGAATATTTATAAAATACTTGTAAGAACTTATAAAATAAAATTATCCAAATAATCGCTTTCCCTCCCAGAGGAGGCACCCACTTCTGTGTGGTCACATGTCCTGATGACACAGCAAGAGCCTCCGCAGTGTTTTCCGAGGCTCTTAAGGTTTTTGGAGCGTGAGGCTTGGAAGAGAGTCTGTTGTTTCTGTTTGTCCCCGGTGATCATTTGAACCCGATGTCGTCATCTGAAATGTCTTAATTCACACATCAAGTATTATTAGATTAAGAGGGCAGTGACTTCTGCTCTGAAATGCCCCCAGAGCTCCCCGCCCTTTGTAACCAAGCACTCCCCCAGTCTAATGAATTCAGTTAAATCTGCTTCCCTTTAATGTTAAAGTCATGCTAATGAGCCTCTGTAATTCAGTGCTTTCAGTGCTCGCACCGACAGAGGTGATGACTGTGTTCTAGAAGAAGGGAAAGCTTTTATCTGTGCTCTCTTGCAACCAATGACAAGAATTCTGAAATTCCGAGGCCAAGTCCCCTTTGGAGGCTCCAACCCTCACATGGGACTTTTGAATTTGTGTTGATGATCATGATGATGATGATGATTTTGCATCATGTCACCCAAAAGGGTTTTCGGCTTTTACTTGAAAGCAACAATGGAATAGAAAAGGATAGAAAGAAACCGTGTCATTCAAATGCACGGTCTTCTTTGGACAGTGGAAAACGGAGCTAATGCTGAGTCATTTAATCCTTCCATGAACTACTCATGTGCAGGCCAATGGAAACACAGAAGATTAAAATAATCTGCCTCCACTAAAAACGATTCCAGTTATAAAACGGAAGGGGATATGGTGTGTTCCTAGAATGCACGACAAGACTAAAATTTAGGGAGGCTGAGTGTGAGGCTGATGTAATGCAGCCTAGAAAGACAGGGCTGGTCAGCCAGGAATAGCAAAAGGGAGTAAGATGAGCCCAGTTTCATCGGCTTCCAGGTTCAGGTGCTGCATTTGGATTCAAGACCCAAAGAGGGAAGAGAGGAGAGACTTCCTGTGCGTAGCAAGGACCGATGGTGCCTGGGGGGAATCAAGGCCAGCAGCACCTGCTAGGCAGGCCAGGTGGGGAGAGCTGCCTCCTGGAGTCTGAAGAACTCTCCTACAGAATCACTTCCCTCACCATCTTATCGCACGTCAAAAATTACCAGCATGAAGGCCATTCCTTTGAGTTCAGACACGCCTGGAGCAGCATCCATAAAAAACAATTAGCAAGCAGCCAGGGCCTGAGTGAAAAAGAAAACCAAGCAGCCCGCAAGCGCCAAGAAGACAAGCCACGCCTTCAAGTATGTGATGGGACAGTCTGAGCAGGAGCGGCCTCCTCCAGGGCATCACCACATTCCCAAGTTTCTCGGTCAAGATGACTCATCCTGGAGATGAGAAGCGGCTATTCCCACATTCAAAACCGGGACAGACTGGAACGCCGCTCAGCAAATATTTCCTCCTATCCCAGGGCCCTTCCAGTCAGGTACCCTAAACTGCCGGAGTGACTTGCTTTGGCCACTGGCATGTGAACGGACATGGCACAGGCAGAGGTTTCAAGGGACCTGCACGGCCTGCCCGAGCTCCTTCACTCAGGTGATCCGCCATACAAGAACATGTCCTGGCCGCCATGTTGGCTTGCTCTCCACAACAAACACATCTGAACCCAACCCACAGCTTGGAGTCCAGTCCAGCGATCAGGGCGCGCAAAGCAGAGCCAGCTCGCTGAGCCCAGGGCGGCTGGACCAAATCACAGGTGACCCGCAGGAATGTGCACCTTAGAATCAATAACTGTTGTAGAAGCCATCAAGTTGGGACGATGTGTTGCAGAGTACGCTTGTATCATTAGCTCACTAAAACCAAATCCAAACCCACGTGTGGCAAATGGTAGAACTAATGTTCGTGTTCGTTGTGAGCATTTCACCCACTTATTCAGTCAATATTTGAACCCCTACTAGGTGCCAGTCGCTGTGCTGTGTTCTCGGGACGACACGATGGACTGAAATACACATAGTCTTTCCTTTCCTACAGATTACAGCCAATATCCCAATATCCCTCACAGTGAATCAGGATTGAGGCTCTAAATCACATGGTCAGATTGATAATGACTTCCTTTTGTGAATAAATGCGCTTTTCTCAATTTCTTGCTCATTCTGGTGCATTCACAGCCCTTCTACTTTTATTAGAAAAAGACTCTTAGAAAGAACTAGATCACAAATGTGTTCATAATAATGCCCTAGTTATTTATTGTAGGAGCGCTACGTGGCGTTTTCAGTCCACTCGGAGAACTGTCTCTAGACCAACAGCACAAGGATCATCTAGGAATCTGTTAGAAAAGAAAAATCTGGACTCCATCCCTAACCTGCTGAATCAAAAACTCAGGACTAGGGCCCTGCCACCTGTATTTTTTTTTTTAATTTTTTTCAACGTTTTTTATTTATTTTTGGGACAGAGAGAGACAGAGCATGAACGGGGGAGGGGCAGAGAGAGAGGGAGACACAGAATCGAAACAGGCTCCAGGCTCTGAGCCATCAGCCCAGAGCCCGACGCGGGGCTCGAACTCATGGACTGCGAGATCGTGACCTGGCTGAAGTCGGACGCTTAACCGACTGCGCCACCCAGATGCCCCTGCCACCTGTATTTTAATAAGCCCTCCAGGTCATTCTGGATGCAATGCTCAAGTTTGAGAAACGCTGGACTAGAATAATATACTCAAATGTTTTTCTAGATGGCACCCAGGTGACCTCAAAGATTCTCCCAAATGTTTGCTTTTTTTTCCTGGGGAATGGCTTTCCAATCTAAAGTATTTAACAAGGATTTTCCAGAGGGTAGGAAGTTCTTGAGAATGCACAAGCCTGTCTACCTCATTTAAATAGAGGTTATCTCAGCAGATCAAAGTCAAAAGAGAAGGAGTACGGTTGGCCTTTCCAAGACATTTTCAGAATGCTGTTTCCCCCTTGAATTGAGCTGTTTAGGGCTCATCTCAGGAAGAAGGTAGTGGCCGGAAGGGGATTGATAAGGCAGACACCAAAGACAGGATCAAAGCTAAGACACCACGCCTGCTGGGCCAGATCTCAGAGACACTTTCCTTTATGCAAGTGAGCAAAGAGCATCACCCCCTTGCCAGAATATATGCCGTTTTGCAGAAAGCTCTGCAGAATTGCGAGGGGGGAAGAAAGCATTACTTTCAAAACCTGATTTCGTTAAAAAATCCTCAGTGCCTCTGGTTTAGACTCATTGCTTTTTTCATGCAATAAAAAAAAAAAAAACCTTTGTCATGAATTAAAAATCAACGAAGTTAATAAACACATTTAAGGGGCGCCTGGGTGGCGCAGTCGGTTAAGTGTCCGGCTTCAGCCAGGTCACGATCTCGCGGTCCGTGAGTTCGAGCCCCGCGTCGGGCTCTGGGCTGATGGCTCAGAGCCTGGAGACTGTTTCCGATTCTGTGTCTCCCTCTCTCTCTGCCCCTCCCCCGTTCATGCTCTGTCTCTCTCTGTCCCAAAAATAAAATAAACGTTGAAAAAAAAAAAAACCACATTTAAGTTGAAAACTGACTTTTATGAACTTAATTTTCCTGAATCTACTCCTTTAAACCACATCAAAGTGTTCATCATCAACTCCTTTTTTTTTCGTCATCACTTAATGATTTTCTCCAGGTTTCCATGGAACGTGCCTATTTTTGTGAATATATACCTATATTTAAGGATCACCATCAACACGCACATAGATCCTAAATATGAAGTATGACACTGTGGGAAAGAAAATAAACTTCAGACCTGTGCTCTGTATCTTCCCAAAGTCTTGAGCAAACACAGAAGACATCAGCGCAAAACCCTGATTCGCGCAGAGGGGGACACGTCAGAGAGGAGAAGCAGTGGGTTCTCGTTAATGAAAACATATTATATTAGGAGCAATAAAACAGAAAGGAAGCCACTCATTTGCTTCATGTGGGTAATTCAATCCACTGTGCACTCTACCAACTGCACTTACCCATTTCCGAACAATTTCCTTCTCATAAAAGGGGGAAATAGGTTTGTCTATACCGCTAATTGCATTCCAAGTCATTGCCATTTGGAACTCAAAAAAAGTAATCCCCCTAACAATTACTTATATTTATATTTTGCTTGACAGGTAAAACAGAAACCGCCCGTTGGCTACATAAATCCATTAGTCATATAAGCCTACAATTTGAACGGTTTTTTCCCTCACTCACAGCAAAAACAAAATTCACTCTCTGCTACAACAGGAGGAGGTGGATCCCACTTGTTCCCTGGATTGTGCCGAGTCCCTGATGGGTCTCATTACCTCAGTCCTCTGCACTGCACCCGTAATCACTGCCATTTCGTTCCTTTATAACCCAACAAAACCCAAATTGCATCATTCATTCAGAACCTCCTCAATCTTTGTGAGGACGGATGGATAAATTAAAGCTTTCAAAGGACTCTGAAGGGTTTCCAAGCCACGTTACAGTAGAAGCGGCAACAGTAAAGCCTCAATTTCCATCTGTGTTTCAGGATCGCTTTATTTCTCCCTCTCAGAGCCCGGATATCGTACACAACGTCAAGTTCAACTCAGAACGAGACGAAATGGCTGCTCATGATCTACATGAATTCTGAGTCTCCAAATACCTTTCTGCAGCACTTAATTTACTCAAAGAGAAATAATACAAAGTCATTAAATCCAAATACGGGATGATATGGGATAGAACACAAAAGTCGTGAGTATGCTAAGATAGAAGGCTCCAACTAAGTTAACCACTCGTATCACAGACCCTCAAGTGGTGCACTTGTCCCATGACGGACACTTCCGTGGAAAACCTGGAACGAGTACTCATCTGACATCGCCACCACTGATCACATCTGCATTTGATGAGGTCTTCCCATCTATCACCGTGAACGTCATGCCCTGACGTGTACAGACAGTTACTGAATCCCCGGGAAGGCAGCCTGCTCGGGTTTATCCACCTGATGACCAACAGGCACTGGTTATGATGGCGTCTCACGAGCGCAGAGCGTCTCAGTGGTTAGGCCACACGCAGCCCTGGGTTTCCGTCCCTGATTCAAGTGGAATGATGATGACGTCCCACATCGGCTGATGCAGCCGCAGGAAGAGAATCCCACTGATCTCTGAGGGGGGAACACCCTGGCTGAGATTAATGCATCCTGTGGTTCGTCTTCCTTCCCAAAGTCTTACCAGGGAAGGAGGCTGGAGACGCCCAGAGGGTCCCTAGTCCAACCTATTCCCAGTTTCTGGGACTTGTATCTTCTTATCGTTTCTCTCAGCATCATTCGTCAGATGTACTCACAGCAGGATGGGAGAGTCCCACAAAGGTATCTCCTTATGGTTCAGTGACCTGAAAAATAACCCTAGAGAATGTCTGGAACCAAAAAGACAAGAGATAACAAGTTTCGGCAAAGGGGTGGAGAAAAGGGAACCCTCGCGCGCTGTTGGCAGGAATGTGAGTTGGTTCTGCCAGTCTGGAAACCAGTATGGAGGGCCCTCGAAAAGTTAAAACCAGAACTACCCTATGGTCCGGTAATCCCACTACGAGGCATTTACCCAAAGAAAACGAAAACACTAATTCAAAAAAATATGCATCCTTATGTTTACCTCAGCGTTATTTACAATAGCCAAGATATGGAGGTAACCCAATGTCCATCAATAGATGAATGGATAAGGAAGATGAGGTCTGTCTGTCTGTCTGTCTAGCCACACACATTGGCACATTACTCAGCCATAAAAAGGAATGAGCTCTTGTCATTTGCAACAACATGGATGGTCCTAGAGGGTATTATGCTAAGTAAAAGAAGGCAGTGGAAGACAAAAGCCATATGCTTTCATTATATGTGGAATCTAAAAAACAAAACAAAGAAAGAAAAAGCAGAAATAGACCCATAAACACAGAGAACAAACTCGTAGTTGACAGAGAGGAGAGGTAGGGGGATGGGCGAAACGGGTGGCAGGGAGTGGGGAGTGGGAGATACAGGCTTCCACTTATGGACGACTGAGTCACGGGGATGAAAGGCACACCTTGGGAGTACTGCACTCGTGGTGAGTGTCGCATGACATACGGATTTGTCGAGTCCCCATGCTGTGTGCCTGAAACCCATGTAGCATTACGCCACCTGTACTTCGGGTCAAATAAAAATAATAATAACCCCAGATTTGCCTGCTGGGAGAGAGCTGGCTACTCTTCATTAAATTGGATCTTTGAAGAAAGGCAAAGCACTTTTGTTTTCTGGAGGGAATGACATGAATTTCTTCCGTAACCATATTCTTACATGCATTCTTCACTCACTGATGAGAACCACCGTGGGAGCCACCCTCCTTGGTCACCCAAAAGCTCTGCCACTGTCCCTTCTCCCTTTTCGCCCGACAACATAGACCTTCTGTCCTCCAGTTAGAAGTGTCTGCTTGGCTAAAGAGATGTAAACAGTTTCTGGGCGGCTCCTGGCAAGAAGGTTTTCCTCCTCAATAAAAGAGGGTGGTCGGAAGAGGGACCCTCCCCGCCCCCCTGGTACTGCCCCCTCCAGTCTTCTGCACTCAGTTGTGTGCGGACCCGAGGGCTCACAGCTGCCATGACCTCTTTGTGGCCACGACAAAAAAGGGTACAGGCCTGCAGGGATACAAGCAGGACCCTCACAGCACAGAGCTGCTGAACAGAACCAGGACCCGGACAGAAACCCCAGTGGCCCCCCTTTCTGTCGGGAAATGTCACGTAGCCAAGTGTTGTAACACATGCAGTCATGCCCGGGGGGTTCCTCCCCTCGCTGGCCCCCTGCAGGAGGAGGATTCACTAGCACCAGCTTCTTCCTGGACAGCATCTCGGGGTCCAGAGTGACCAATGCGGGTCCTGAGAGGTTCCAGTAAGCTGTTACTACAGGGGAAACCGGAGCACCTAACATACACCTAACCTTCAGAAAAATCACAGCTGCCTATGGCTCAGCACCCGCAAAAGGCGTCATTAGGCTTTCCCGTGGATTCTTGTTTACTGTTGTCTCAGATTCGAAGGAGAAACACTTGGACTTTCCCATGACTTTTATACTTTCCTTCCACAAGAGTGTTGGCAGGAAGATGTGTTGCAACTCTCAGAAGCCTCTCCTGTGCAGAGTGAAGAAACATGTCTTCGGAGATATTTCTCCCTCCAGGGTCACTAAAGCCACCAAGGAGCAGCCCAGGGCCCAAACAGGGAGGTGAACACCGCGGCTCTAACAAAGCAAAACATTAAAACTCATGTTTATCAGCACTTGGTACTCAAAGTGCTTTCAATTTTCTTTTTAATGTTTATTATTTATTTTCGAGAGAGAGAGAGGGCGAGCGCAAATGGAGGATGGGCAGAGAGAGAGGGAGACACAGAATCCGAAGCAGGGTCCAGGCTCTGAGCTGCCGGCACAGAGCCCGATGTGGGGCTCGAACTCAAGGACCACGAGATCATGATCTGAGCCGAAGTCTGACGCTTAACCGACTGAGCCACCCAGGCGCCCCTCAAAGTGCTTTCCAATATTCAACGTCACTGCCCTAAAAAGCAGACCTCCTAAGAAGCAGACCTTGATTTGGTGTCAAAAGGGCCAGTCTGGGATCCCCATCCGGCCAGAGCCACCATGAGCCATGAGCTGCCCAGCAAAAAACCGCTAGCTCACAGGAGGGGCTGCGCAGGGCTACAGCGGCAGGTGCAGGTGCCCAGGGCACACGTAAGGAGTGAAAACACAAGTAAACACGTTCCACCTTGGATGGACACATAGAACTTTACACTCAAGAGTATCTGGGAGGAAACTAATTTTCAATACACGTATATATTTTTATTGGAATTGCACCTAGGAGGGCCTGTGGTTTTGAGTCCTAACCCAGCCTGACCGGCGGATGCTGCCCAAAAAAACAGATGATGGGAATTTGACTCCATGTTTATGAACCTTGTCTATCAAGGCAGGGGCCAGCAACATTTCAGATGACATTATCCAGAACTCCACGTTGGGAAAAGAACACAAGAAAAACAGGCTCATAAAGCATGTTCCCTTTATCTTGCAGCCTGTGTTGGTTGCTGGGACCCCGTATGTGGTTTGTTCTTTGCTTCGATCCAGGGGAAGAAAACAACATGAGGGAAATAGGCAAATATATTTCCCACAGTCTCACAGGTTTCTTCCATGTTCCTTTCTTACTGTTTTTCTTCCCCCGCGTCCGCCGAAGGCCCCCTCGTGCCAGCATCCCTATCGTTTCAAAATCACTCTGCAAATCCTAGTCACTTCCAGCTTTTTATTTTGATAACCCTTTGGTGAATTCAATCATCTGCAAAAATCAAAGCGACTACACAAACCACGGAAAAGACCGAGCAAACCCAGAGAGGGTCTTGTGGGTTTTGAGCACATGGAGAGCTTGATGTTGCCACTTGAGGGCGCTATGGGAGCTCAGAAGCGCACGTCTGCTCAGCCCAGGCAGGTGAAGGGAATGCATTTCTGCATTCAGTGCTCGCTCGGGAAAGGAGCAGCCTTTGGAGACTTTTGTTTCCTACCAAAGGGCAGACTGCTGCTCTATAAATGTTTTAAATGCTCTCAGGAATATTAAAGTCAGGTCAGTAAATGAACCATAATTCTGTCTTCTTATTTATTGCAGATTTGGATACTCCTGGGGGAGAGGGAAGGGCCAATCATGAGCTCAATTTCCATTCATCATGGAGGTCAGGCATAGCCTATGGATGGCTTTGTGTGCCAAGAGTTGTGGGGTCCAGAAGGCACCCTCGATCACCTTTAGCCTCTTTTATCCACGGTGCCCCCGTGAGGGGGAACCTGAACTGGCATCGATGAAGTGGGGGCGCAGGAGGGAGCCACGGAAAGGGAGAGGTGGACGTGACCATGAGCGAGCCTTATTTGGCCTGGATTGGCTTATTCTACCTCCCATTCCTCCCTCCTCCAGCTCCTCTTCCTTCCAGGATAAAAAAGAATCCAGAAAGAAGAGGCTGTGCTGGGACAGCAGACACCCTTTCTGGGGGAACAGGAAATAAATCGGGGATACCAGAGGGTACCCTTACGACGGCCACCTCTGCACAAGTCTTCTCGGAGAGCGCGAACTTTAGGTTCTTTGTAAAGTTATTCCCTAATTTGGAAAAAGCAGCTTTACGATTTCTTTTCCGTCATATTTTAAAACATGCATGTGTCTCTATAAATGGGCAATGGATCTGGGATGCTAGGACATCCACGGGTCCATGAGACACCTCCATTAGGCAGTCTGAATTTATTTATAAACTTTTGATCCATGAAGGGTTTTGTCGATGAGTAAGAACAGATTCAATGGTGGAGGGAGCTTTATTATACCATGTTTTCCATACAGCATCTCACTTCGTTTTAGAAGGCGCGTGGTGTGGGCGTCACAGAATTGGGATCCCAACCCAGTTCTGAGTGCTATATGGGACGGGAACACGCACCCTGGTACCCTGTACATCTAATGCTGGTATTTTGATGAGTCATGCCCCGAGGCACATCGCAGGAAGTTGTGAAGTTGAATTGCCAGATGGCACAACCATAGCCTTACATCAAAGCCACTCCCTCCAAGAGGCCTTCCATGATATTCTAGACGTTACTATCAGTCTTGTGGAATGCTCATAACACGTAAGTACCTGTTTCAGAGAACGCACAACCCTCTACCTCGCGCGGTTCGTTCATTTCTGCACGCAGCACATGTTACTGAGCGCTCGCCATGGCGGGTCATGTCTCAGCTCCCCCGTCAAAAGCCCCTTAAGTGAGAAGAGACGTGCCTGACCAAGGCTCACACAGGGAGCCCCGTGGCATACAGAGCAGGTGTTCAAGTGAGAAGAAAGAGGAAGTTCACTGAAGCCACACTTGTCTCAGACACGTCTCGGTCCTCAGGGAGGTGGCCTACTAGAAGATTCCATGTGGGAGTCGGCTGGGAGGAGCTCTGACTGGCGCTCCCTCGGACACCAGGGGGAGGAAAAGGCTCTTCTGTTCACAACAGCGCTTTTAAACAGCGTGGAGCACGATCCTGCAGTGGGGTCGTGTTATTTATGAAACTGGTATCTGATTATAGAGAAACACTTGAAAAATCCGCCGCACTGTGTGATGAGGGAAACAGAGGCAAGAGAAATGTGACGTAAATTAAATGTCCATGCAGCTCGCAGCCCCCGGTTGACCCCTGAAACACGCACAGAGTGACCTTCCTCAAGCCGACTCATGGCCGCCTTCCTTCCTTAATGATTTTGTTTTATGAAAGACTAAAAGTAACTTATCTTTTTAGTATGAAATTTACTGTCAAATTGGTTTCCATGCAACACCCAGTGCTCATCCCAACAGGTGGCCTCCTCAATGCCCATCACCCATGAAAGTAACCTTATCTTAACAGCAGCTAGCCCCTCAAGGTCCTGAGAGCTTTGCTTCCAAATTCCTTAGAGATTTACACTATCCCTAAGCCCCACTAAAAGTATATAATCAGTCACTTTTTTTTTAATGTTTGTTTTTGAAAGACAGGGAGAGATAGAACGCGAGTGAAAAGGGACACCGAGAGGGAGACACAGAATCCGAAGCAGCTCCAGGCTCCGAGCTGTCAGCACAGAGCCCGCTGTGGGGCTCAAACTTACAAATCGCGAGATCATGACCTGAGCCGAAGTCAGACGCTTAACCGAGCGACCCAGGCACCCCTATAATCAGTCACTCTTTACAACCCCAGTGCAGCTCTTTCTGCCCATGGGTCCTGTCCCCACGCTTTAATAAAATCAGCTTTTTGCACCAAAGACGTCTCAAGAATTCTTTCTTAGTCATTTGCTCAAGAACCCCATCACTGTGCGTTTTCATCTTGCATGCACGTCGGGCTCTTCCCGGATGGACAGACTATCCTGCTGGATGCCTCCCTGGATGTCCCCCCCACACCCCCCCAGGGCACAGGCTCCTTGAGTGGGGAGATTGCTTCTGTCTGCTTCACTGCTCTTAACCCGAGTCTGTCGCGGGGTGTGGGATACTGGAGTCGAGCAATAATACCAGCCGCGTTCAACGGGTTACTCATTTATTCACCTAGTAAGCCATTTTAATTACAGCATCAGTGATTCTTTAAAAACACATCTATAAATATTTGCTTCAAGGGCTACCTGTAAACCTCAGAAAAATACACGTGGCTCCAGGCCAGAGCCTGAGGATAAGCCTGCCATGCGGTCCTGGGAGACTTTCGCTGTTGGCTTCAGACAATGATTCTGTCCCCATGAACACCTGAGAACACTAGCAGGGAAAAGGAATTCACAGAACGTAGACAGACTGAAATTCTTCCTCTGAGGTACCGGCCAGGGTCAGAGTTGGTGCTGGTCAATCACCTCCCTCTTCGCGGTCTTCCTACCAACTACAAGGTGCGCCTGTACAACTTACTCACCGAGTTTGCAATTGACGTGATTTTCCACCCAGCCCGGGGATTTCCAAATGTCTGCATCAAGCCTCCCGGGTCTGACTCAACCTTGAGCTGGAAAAGGCTAAGACGGTGCAACGTAACAATTTTATTTAGCTTTGAATATTCTCAAATAAATTGTGTCTTGATCTCCTTTTGCCATGGGATAGAATTCCTACCGAGATGGCTGATGACTGGGCACGCCCACCAAAGGTGTACCTGCTGGGTCTCTAGATGCCAAGGAATGTCACCTGCGCATTGGGGCATACAGCCTGGGGGAGTGGAGCAGACGTCAGCTCTGGGGTTGGCACGTTCCTGTCACCACGCCATCTCACGACGCACGACGGCTTTTCCACGGACACTGCAGTACAGCAAGTGACTGCAAAGGTAGCAACACTGTTCAGAAATCCTGTTTCCTAGTGGAAAATATCTCTTGCTTGAATGAGCAGAATACTTGCAACACGGATCAGCCATCTGTTCTCCGTTTCTTGTCCTACTTCCCAGAGAAGGGTATAAATGGTGCCCAGAGTATGATCCACACGTGTGCGATCTGAGCCGGGGCTCTCTCCACGTCTCACACGCCCGTGAATAATGGAGCCCCACAACTGGATGGCTCCACAAAGGGCAGAATGAAACCCCTCACTCAGGGCCTCCACATTGCTGTCGGCAAGACATCCGAAGCTCAGTTTCAAATACATTTCTCACTGGAGACAGGCATTAACACCCATTCCAGAGGATTGTTAAAAGGATTTAGAAAACTTATTATATGATGTTCATTTTAACACACACACATGCACACACACTCACAAGCAAGTATCTGTTGGCTTTCCATCAGGCTCCCTGGTGCGACATCATTACTGTCCTTTCGGCCAGTGGGTTCGCGTATATATGACAGCCTGTCCATGTTCTAAATGCTTCGTGTTTGCCAAGGTATCCAACCAGGAGAGCGGCCCTGCTATTTTCAACAGTACAGCTGATAAATATAATGCATGCAAGGTGCGTAAAGGGCGAGTGGTACCACAGTGATCAACAGAAATAATCTTTGCAGGTATCTATGGATGAGACAAGATTAAAAAACATTCATTCTGTGCCTTTGCTATAATTCCGAGCTTCTTGATGCTTTTATGTGTTCCATATGGCCTTTCTAAGTGTGTTTATATTGATAAATGCTTTCTGGATAAAAGCATCATGCTAGATGATCAGTACTTATAGACAGCATTCGTCCATCAGAAGCTGGAGGTCTCGATCCCTCGTTTAACTACTATCATCACAAGTGTCTCCTGCAAGGAGAAAGGAAAAAAAAAAACTTTTTGCTCCAAAAGGGGCAGAAAAGGAAATAAAGTAAATGAGTAGTGTAAGGGAGCCATCACTCAGGCTTGTGTTACTGGCTCATTATCTGTAATGAATGAAGTGATTCACATAATTTCACATTGAGAGCCACACTAATTATTGCACCATTGTATCACCGCTCTATATGATAGGTGATGGATTCTAGAGGGCAACTTATTCACTTTACTTATTTATTTTCAAGTCTCAAAGTGAATCCATTACTTTACCACTCCATAATTCTTTCCTAACGGAGGCTTTTCACTCTCTCGCTCAGAGACAGCACATAAGAATACATCATATGCCAAAACTAATGATTATCCTGTGAGCCATCTCGTCACAAAAAACAGTGAAGACTTGACCCCCCCCCCCAAATGCAGACCCCGGGAAAAACTCTTAAGGTTGTAAATCTTAGGATACAAAGGGGTTGCTGCATCCAGGGCGCCCAGGATTGGGTGGGAAACCAAGATCTGGGAGCTGGTCAAGTTGAAGTTATGGACGTTGGCCACTGATATATGTCTTAGCCTCAGAAAAGATCAGTTCTCTCAGTCTGGATTGCATGGGGATGAGACTTTGAATTCAACCAATGATTAGGACTGACCAAATAAATCAATGGACTGATCTTCTCAATTTTCTATTGCTTGAGTCTTTAAGACACAAAAGCAACCTTCAAGTAAGTGGATGTCAGAAGCAAAGGAGAATGAAAGCGAAAGCAAAAATTAGGTGGCTCTCCAGCACCAGGAGGAGTGAAGGGGGGCTCTGACACACCCAGGAGAAGTGAAGGGGGGCTCCGACATGCCTAGAAGGGGTGAAGGGGGGCTCCGACATGCCCGGGAGGGCTAGTTTCATGATCTCAGACATTGGAAAGTGGCTTCGTGTGTATTGATGACTGTCGCCAGAACGAATTAGTAATGCATACAAATAAAAAGTTACATGTGGCATTGCACTATGTGAGTGCCAAAACAAATTCTATCTTGACTTAAAAGCAGGCTAAAGAGGAACCACTGATCCCAACAGCCACACCCACGCGCACATACACGCGCGCGCGCGCGCACACACACACACACACACACACACACGAGGGAGGGAGGAAGGGAGTCACCTGCATTTGCTTCAGGGACCCTGGCTGTAGCGAAGGGGACCATGGGACTCTCACTGTTGTGCAGAAGTGGCCCAAAGGCACATTAAGGCTCCGGAGCCATAAATGTGGTTCACACCCCACTTCTTCATCTGTATTACCCTTTGACAAGTCTCACTTCCTCCCTGGATTTCAGTTTGCTCGGCTACAAATCTGAAGGGCTGGGACAGGGCAACACTGAGGCTCTTTCCTGCTGTGAGCACCAGGAAATGTACCATAGGCAACAGAAACCCGTCTGACTTTGAGAGCATCAGACCAGGTACATCTCTGTCTTCAGATAAAAATAAAGATTGTTCCGTTTCTGAGCTGGAACAAACTCAGCCTGACAACGGTTATGTAGAAAACTCTGGGTTATTTAGTTGGCCCCACACTTAATAAGACATCACTTAATGCAGCTTTGAACACCCACTACTAAAATCGCAGGGCTCCCGTCGTTCAAGGTAATCATCTCAGTGAGCTTTCCACCAACAACATCGCGGCAGAAATATTCCAGTGTCTCCATAACAATGTACCATTTGATGCCTATGAAGAAACTCTAATTCACCAATTTTACTCAAATTGCAAAGGGGTCCAGAAACCCCATCTCCCAAGAATAAACCGAAGAAGCCACGTGTAATAAATACTGCTTGTTCTCATTTGCATAAGAACAGGCACCAGTAAGAAGAGGCGCTTTGAGTCAGTATGTAGGATATACGTCAAGATCCTGCCAGTTTCCAAAAAGAGCCGTGTTCGTGAACGTGCTCTTTATTTTCTAGAAAATTAACCAACCACGAAATGGGGGCAACCACTGGTTTAGCTCACAAATTCCTTCAAGGAGACCAACACAACTGCACCACGGATACACGGAGATGAGGAGACCGGAGATACAAGGTCACCTCCTCGTGGGGATGATTTAGAGCCTTGCGGGAAACGTGTGGCGTTGGGGTCAATAATAAGGAACCATCTCTCCACCACCGGGTTGTGAGGAGGGAGACCCATCGCGTGTTGAATTTAAACAGCAACATTGACGCTGGAGGCGGCCTCCGAGCCAATTCTGTCTGACCTCCTTCACCGGAAGACAAGGGGACAGCCTGGGAATACAAGGAGGCTTCTCTACAGAGTCAAATCCCCATGCAGAGGGACGGAAAGAGAAAGAATGACCTAGTGAGACTGAGAGAGACAAAGGCAGGGAACAAACATTTTCTGTTTCCTTAACTGCAGACGCCTAGGCCCCGAGGACAAAGCCGAAGGCGGGTGGGCAGGTATGTATGTATTTATTTCAGAACACAGTTTAGTGAGGCTACAACATATAATAGAGTAGTTAAATATCACACACCCTGGAGTCTTAGAGCTGAAACGTCTGGATTCAGATTCTATCTCCCTCACTCCCCTCACTGTAGGGTTTTGGGCAAATGATTTAATGACTCTGTGATATACAGGTAAGGCACTTCCTACACAGGCTCCCTAGGTACTTGGCTGTGATTAGTGGCATTACTGGTTGGGAATGCCTCTGAGCCCCCAAGGGCATAAGGGAAAGAGCCTCCTTACACTGCTCCGCATAACAAAACGGAGTTGTTAGAAAAAGGGTGGAGACACCCTTGTTTCTTTAGAAACAAATGAAACCTGAACATTTAGAACACTCTGGTAAAGCCTGTGTCTCTTTTCTCAGAATCGTATATTTAGATATAAAAAACAAAATCCACTGGGTTATAAAGAAAACCATTATTTTAAAATATACTTATAAGCACACAAAACAATAAAATATATTCATAGTGATTAACGATTCACAATATAATAGGCAGGTTCAAGTCAAGTTCTGTTTTTAAAGATGTATCGGATTGGCTTAGCTAGGTTCATAACATTTAATGGCGGGATTGTCCTTGACAAGGGCACACGCCCATCAAGCTGGATATCCAATTTTCACTTTTTCATCTGGAGGACTGGAAGAATGGAACTCCTGTTTTGAAAAGGTACACAGTCGGGGCGCCTGGGTGGCTCAGTCAGTTAAGCGTCTGACTTCAGCTCAGGTCATGATCTCACAGTCTGTGAGTTTGAGCCCTGCGTCGGGCTCTGTGCTGACAGCTCGGAGCCTGGAGCCTGCTTCAGATTCTGTGTCTCCCTCTCTCTCTGCCCCTCCCCTGCTCATGTTCTGTCTCTCTCTGACTCAAAAATAAATAAAAACAAAAAATAAATAAATAAATGAAAACGTACATAGTCATAAGCAGAATGAAAGTTTTCACAAATCACATCATAAGGAAAAGGCATCCTGGTCTCCAGAAGCACTTGATTTTGACTTAAAGTCCAATGGAATAAACCTGACTTGCAGTCTTGTGGCTAAAAGACCATGGAGCATAGAATTCCCTGTGATTCACGGATCTAGCCCTATTCATTAGAATTAATTTCATTCCTCCTGATGATAAAATATAATAGAATGGGGGAAAAAAGGGAACAGAATTACCTGAGATTGGCTAGCTCTGACCACATGTTTGAGCAAGTGCAAACAGCCTCAAAGCCTAGGCTTCAAACAACGAGGATTCTGAATTAACGGTGAGAGTAACCTACATTGTATGATATCTTCAACTGTCATTATGATATGAAAATATCTGTGATTTCTACTGGTCACAGGTACTGACAAAACTATGCCTACAGACATACTGAAGGGAAGCTATGTTTCAGTTCGGCAATGGTAAAAATAATTACGGCCTTTTTAATTTCATTCCAGTTCATCCAAGAGCCCCTGAAATCCCACATTAAGAAAACTTGCTTTAGAGTCCAAGAAGGAGAGGTCTGGGTCTAAGGAGTAAGAGAAGGCTTCCCCGCGATGAGGAAGATCCAGAAACTTCAGGAACAGAGAAGCCTGGTCCTGGACATATAGACTTTCCTCTGTTTCTTTAAAATTTTAGTTGGTGGAAGGGCGGAAGGGGGTCAAAAGAGACGAACTCCCAGTTAAAAGACCAATAAGGACTCTCGGGATGTGATACACACGCAATATGGCGACTACAGTTAACGTTGCCGTCTTCGTATGTAGGCAAGGGGTTAAGAGCATAGGTCCTCAGAGTTCTCTTCACAAGGGAAAAACACCTTTCCCTTTTTCTTATTGTATCTGTGAGATGATGGAAGTTAGCTAAACTTACGATGATAATCGATTCACAACATTTCTAAGTCAAATCATTAAGCTGTATGTCTTACAGAGTGCTGTATGTCAACTAAATCTCAATGAAAGTAGAAAAAAAAAATGTGAACAAACACTTAGCTGGCGAGACCTAGTCCACACCTCGTCATTGTGTTGGTGGTACCTTGGGATGTAAACAGGAAGGGGTCGTATTCCCTGTGGGGGGCAGAAAGGACAGGAGGGGGAGGTCACAGCCTTAAAGAGCACGGCTAGGCCCCGAGCAGGCGGAGATGTCCAGTAGACGGCCTCAGACCACTGGGGAGCCGGGGAGGGGGCTTGAGTCAAGCTGCTTGTATACAAACGTCCCGGAGACACTCAGATACACCACACTATTGCAGAGTTGGCAAGGTGGAAAAAACGGGGGCTGCTTCCAGAAGGAAAGCAACGGGTAACAGATGAGGCTGTGTGGCCAGTCACCAGGGACAACCAGAAGGGAGTTTCCAGAGGGCCCAGCTGTGGCCTCAAGGGGAAATCCTGGTGCTAAGGCCGAGAGAGAGTTCCCAAGGCATGCGGGCAGGGCAGTGTCCTGAGGTGGGGGGGTCAGACCCAGCCAGGGGTGGGAAGAAAGAGCCTGCACACCTCGCAGGAACTGAGGCTGAGGCCTGGCAGACAGCACAGGGGCCAGGATTCCTTCACCTGATCCATGCGCTTTCAGAGACATCGCCTTTTACAGCCTCTGCGCAGCAGGAACACGGTTGGAGATGTTGGCTTGCTCGGATATGTCCCCAAGGCGTGGGAGCCTCGGCTTCTGGGTCATGACCTACAGAGCCAGGACCAGGCTCAGGTGCCAACTCCCAGGTGGACGCTCCTGCCGTCCCAAGAAGCACGTCTCCCAGGGCACCGTGCGGATGAAGGAAAGGCAGCGAGCGACGCCTAACGTTTGGGTGGATTCCATCGGGAAGGCGTCAGTAACATTTCAGAGAAACGTGGCTCAGGAGCAGAGAAAGAGCCAGGAACAGAACTTATTTTTCGACGTAGACCATTTCCAATCCTCCAGGGCACTGTCCCAAGGAAGAAAAGGGCCTGAAGTCGTGTCTCTCACTTAAATTTGAGTTAGAAAATTGCTTATTTCGAAGTTTTTCGGAGGGAAACTCCCTACATCAGGATGGGTGCTATGGTGCAGCCCTATGAGCTCTCCCCAAAGCCAGGCCCCGGGACGTGGTGCCCCCCTGCAGAGGCGGCACCTCTGAGGTTTGGGGGATTCTGCTTGACAACATACCATGGGGTTCTCACTCCGCACATTAAAAGCACGCTAGGGCCGCAGCTGGGCTGGGCTGGGCTGGGCAGCCGTGTACACGCGAGGCGGGGCCGGGGACACAGCAGGAGCCCCCGAGTGTGGGTCAGGAGGCATGGCATTGCACCTGCTGCACGTGTGGGCTGCACAAGCCCTGTCCCATCGGACAAAACCCGGGGCCGCCCACCGCGAAGAGAAGGGAACAGACGAGGCAGGTGGACAGCTGCCCTCACGTCCAGGGTGCAGGAGGAACCACGGAAAGAAACACGCGCCACGTGGGAGTTCAAGAGATGGAGACAAATCGCTGGAGTTTTGTGTGAGGAGGAGGCCGGGAGAGGGTGCTTCTGGGGGACAGGGAACGAAGAAGAATTTAGCACCTTGATGAGATGAAGACGGGAAAAGCCATCTGCCCAGGTGAGCAAGGGCCAGGGGGAGACGGAGACAGAGAGAGTGCAGAGTCCGGGGCCTCTGCCGGCAGCCAGGCTGGGAACAAGGGGAGCCAGCCCAGGGGAGGAGGCGGAGAGCCCGGCCAGGGAGGGGCGGGCAGAGCACTGGGGACCAAACTTCACAGGCAGGCTTCAGAGGACCAAATCACGCTGCCGAAGGGGGAGAGCACAACTTAACCGGAAACACAGGTGCAACGCCCCGAAATACAAGAGCTGAAAGAAGCATCACGTATTGTCTAGTGAAAGCACAGACCCGGTTCCCCCTGGAAATAAGAGCGAGGGGGACAGAAAACAAGCGTACACAGTATCCAGGTCAGGAGTTTGAGATTCCGGACACTGTTTAAGAGGAGAAAATATTGTCAATATGCAGGGATTTGTGCTTAGTAAGTGAAATATGGAAGTAATTTTTCCTCCGACTGAAAGGCATATGGCTGGGAGGGTGACAGGTGATATGTATAGAATCATTTGTACTCTGAGAAAAAAGACAGAGGCACAAAATCATCCACACGTATAGCCTTTCCAATAAGGAGGGTGGTGCGGGGAAGAAATTTCATTGGGTTTCAGAAAACAAAAAAGGAAAAGGTTGAAAATGGATAAAAGGAGACTGGTGAGACCAAATATTTAGATTGAGGTTTATAAAAATGCAGGACTGAGAGATGCTTCTTTGGATTCAAGAGTAAAATGTGTTGAATGTAGATTTAGAGGAGGAAATCTCAGAGTTGACAAGCTTTACAGTCAGGAAAGATCAGAGCATGTGAACGTTTACAGGCAGGTGTTACCTCTTCGGATCACACTATGGCAAGGGCTACAGTCAACTGCTCAACACCTAAGGAAGTTAGCACCGCAGGCACAAAAGGAAGTCACTACTGGCCGAGAAAAGGTGAAAAGTCAAAGCTTTCTTGGAGCAGGATGGATTCTTTGGGAGCAGAGTGTCCCATGAAGAACTAAGGTCCCATCTCGGGACCCCTCGCACACCAGCAGATACCTCCATTGTTCTTACAGAAACTGGGCTACTTTGGTGGATGGGGGAGGGAGGGAACCCCATGGTGGTCTCTCCCTTCACCTGCCCTCAGCACCGGGACAACCCGAGGCTCCCAGAATGCACCATGTGGGGGCACAGTAATTCTCAAACCAGGTATCATTGGAAACTGATTACGATGACACATAAAACCTGGGAGAATCGAGGAAATTGCCAATACATGACAATGTGTAGGAAAAGTAGAAGTGTCCATAAAGATTCAGACACTGTTATTAGCTAATAGTTCTCAAAAATTCTTCTCTACTTCCTGATGGGAAATGAGCTGGCAGTATGGGAGAGATTATTTGCAAAGACGCGGCATTACATCCTTATTTTTTAAAGTAATCGTGCCATGTTTAACTTCCTTTCGAACTCCCTCGTCATAATTACATTCCAAAGCTTTTACTACGAACCTCTCGGTATTATCTTTCCAAACAAAACAAAGAAAGCTAAGAGCAAGCCCCACTAGGACATGGGGAATGGAGGGAGGTGGTTGTTAAACTTTCTTTTCATGCCTCCTTTTTGAATTTCATATTGATTTTCATTCACGTGGACTCAGGAGAGGTAATCTCATTGGTTTACAATGTACCATAATTAGAAATAATTTAAAACATTAAGCATCACTGAGGTCCATATTTAATGGACAGAAGAGACCCAACTGAAAGATCTTGGAAAAGTCAGAAGTACCTTTGAAGATAAAGTTCAGAATAAGCCGGGGCACCTGGGTGGCTCAGTCGGTTGAGCGTCCGACTTCGCCTCACGTCACGATCTCGCGGTTCGTGAGTTCGAGCCCCGTGTCGGGCTCTGGGCTGATGGCTCGGAGCCTGGAGCCTGTTTCCAATTCTGTGTCTCCCTCTCTCTCTACCCCTCCCCCGTTCATGCTCTGTCTCTCTCTGTCCCAAAAATAAATAAACGTTAAAAAAAAAAAAAAAAGTTCAGCAGAATAAGCCCTAATGTTTTACACCACGTTTGTGCCATTGTCTCCCTTGATTGAAACTGAGACAGGGTAGGGGCGCCTGGGTAGTTGAGTCTGTTAAGCTTCCGACTTTGGTTCAGGTCATGATCTAGTGGTTCATGAGTTTGAGCCCTGCATCGGGCTCTGTGCTGATGGCTGAGAGCCTGGAGCCTGCTTTGCATTCTGTGTTTCCCGCTCCCTCTGCCCCTCCCCTGCTCTCGCTCTGTCTCTCTCTCTCTCTCTCTCTGTCTCAAAAATAAACATTAAAAAAATAAAACGTTAAAAAAAGAAACAGGGTAAAATATTTGGTTTCTATTGCTCTTGCCTAGTGAAACCCACCGATAGCACTTGAACAAGTGTCCAAAAATCACTGTTGTCAGAAACAGAGAAAAGGTCATTTCTTCCCACCATCTCACTTAAAAAGGGAGTCATTTAGTGTGGACCCTCCACTGCAGCCTGATACCCCATGGTCTAGTCATATTTCAGGCTCAACCTTGGTGTGTGTGTGTGTGTGTGTGTTCCAGTAAGCTCCATAATTTCTCAGGTCCTATCTCTGCATCTAAGTGGGGGGGTCCCTGAGACCACCCTAAGGCTTGATGAGTCACTAGGATTCACAGGACTCGGAAAAGCCCATATATTCACAATTATGACTTATTGCGGCCAAAGGATACAGATTAAAGCCAGAAAAAATAAAAGGTACATGAGGCAGAGTCCAGGGGAAACCAGGTGTCAGCTTCCAAGTGTCCTTTGCTAGTGAAGTCTCATGGACACATTGAATTCTTCCAGAAACCATGTTGCCAACCAAGGGAGCTCACCTAAGCCTCGGTGTCCAGGGTGTTTATTGGGGGTTAGGGATGTAGGCACATAACTCCTACATGACTCACTTCAACCCTTCAGACTCCCCCAGAGCAAACTCAGGCTGCCACCATCGATCACACTGTTGGGATAACCCAACTGATCGAACTGGTACCATGTGGTGCAAGGTCCCCGGTAACAGAAACACTCCTACGGGCAGAATGTTCCAAGAGCTGGGAGCCCATTTCCCAGGAGCCTGCCAGGGCCAGTCCTGAAAACAGGTCTTCCCAGGGAACGTGCATGGTTTGAGTAACTCAGGCCTGCTGGGTTGTCATCCCTCTTCCTTTCCATACTCAAAAAAAGGCTCCAAAGTTGTCAAAACTAAGCGACTGAAATCTGTCACACGCAATCCATTTAAATAGCAACGCAGGAAACATATACTAAATCCACATGCAATAGACAGAGTTCCACAACCTAATTGTTCCTCTACTAGCTACTGTGCACGGGTGTTGTTTTTGTGTTATATTTTATTGTTCTAAGTTCGTCTTGTCCCGCTACATTTCATGGCCTTCGAGTGTGTCACAACGTGCACTGGAAACAATAAGTGTGCAAGAGACGGAAAGGTTTAAAGTGTTAAGGAAGGGGTGGCCATGCTCAGAACCAGGCAGGACTTTGGGTCACTGTCACAGTCGACAGGGGGAGGGCTGCGTAGATAAACACAATGGCGCTCCAGGATGGAAGGAGACCATCCAGTGTGGTTAAGTCCACATTGCCAGACTTTAGTGAAGGACACCATGTTCAGCAGCATCCCAACTCCTCCTCCCAGGGTATCCCCCTACCCCTCGACTACCTTCCTCACTTCTCTCCCCATCCACCAGACCGCGCACACTCAGTGTGGCCTTTTCTTGGCTTCTGAGCTACATTTATTCTTCACCTCTAGACTTTCACTTGCTATCATCCCTTCTCAGTTGTAAAGCATAAAGGAAGAGAAAATAATCAGGGCACCTGGTTAGCATAAAACGTTACCGATAACTCAATGGTCACTGCTCATGGTATGAACACTTTTTAAAAGGGGCTTCCTACTTTAAAGCAGCATTTTCAACAAGAGCCAGATCATGGAAAGAGCCCAAACGTCCATCAGTTGATGAGTGGATAAAGAAGAGGTGGTTTATATATACAATGGAATACTACTCGGCAATAAGAAAGAACGAAATCCTGCCATTTGCAACTACGTGGATGGCACTGGAGGATATTATGCTAAGTGAAATAAGTCGGTCATAGAAAGATATCATATGTTCTTTCTCATATGTGGAATTTGAGAAACTTAACAGAAGACCATACGGGACGGAAGGGGAAAAAATAGTTTCAAACAGAGAGGGAGGCAAACCCATAAGAGAGACTCTTAAATATAGAGAGCAAATTGAGGGTTGATGGGGTGGGGGCAGGGGAGAGGGTAAAATGGGTGATGGGCATTGAGGAGGGCACTTGGGATGAGCACTGCGTGTTGTATGTAAGCGATGAATGATGGGAATCTACCCCCGAAACCAAGAGCACACGGTATATACTGTATGTTAGCCAACTAGACACTAAATTTAAAAAGAAAAAAAGAGAAAGAAAAATAAAAGAGGCATCCTAGGACCAATGCTTCAATGCTCACCCCTCTCCCCAAAATCATGACCTTGGGAATCAGGCAAGCTTGTGGGTGATAGGGTTTTCGACCCCATGGGAAGGCAAGGATCCTCAAGTCCTGACCTGTGGCTTAGTCCACACAGAACTCTTGGGTGACAGTTTTAGCCAGAGGACCCCGGTTCTTGCCACAGAACTACAAGTTAGAAATGTTGGTATTACAAAATATCGGCGTGTAGCATCTCACGAAGACTTTGGTGCCTGGCCAGGTAAGAGAATGGAAGTAGGAGACTGAAAAGGGGACCATCCAGAAGATTTGAAACCCACAGGGGCAGAAGTCCAGCTGTCGGGACTCCACGTGTGAAGACAGCATAATCATATAGGTAAGAGTCAGCCGACAAACCTCTAAACAAGGATCACGTTGGGAAACCATAAAATGTACGAGCCAAGAGGGATTTCAGAAATTATGTAAACCAGAGAGAGCCGGCAGTGAATCTATACCCAGGAGTCTGATTTCCAGTTCAGCGTTTTCCCTAATGTTACATCACCTCTCTGAGCCATCCCCTGAAGACCTCAGCCTGTTTTTTTCTAGTTGCCTATGTTTGGAAGGAAGCACTGGCAGAAAAGGAAAAAATGAAATCGATCACCTAATAAATCTGTTCTCTCTCCAACAAGCCCAGTCTTTAAGTACGCACGGCAATTTATTCAATTACCATCAATCTTTTTGCAACATGATTTGTGGGTGACAAGAAAAATAATGCGCAGGAAAGTGGTTTGGGTGCTGTTGATGCTCACATATAAATATATCAACTCTTCAAATTCTCTGAATTGGGCGTCCAACAACACACGCTGTTCATGGATTGACAGCTGGACTCTTTGCCAGGTTTGGTCTTTAATTCAAACGATAAATGCTGTGTTTTCTCCCTAACTCCTTCTCCACCATACTTTTTTTTTTTTTTTTTAATATTTTACAGCTGAGGAGGAAATTATGCAGCCTGGTATACAGCTTTCTTTCCTGGCAGATGGAGTGACTATAAGCAGAAGCTCCCAGAACAATCAGAATAGCAAAGGTCACAGGGAAGCATTTAACAGTAGCAGAACTCAACCTAAAATCAGACAGGTAAGATGTCTGGACAGCCCTAACTTCTAATAACTGTTTTGATGTAATTTTTAATGTTTATTAATTTTTGAGAGAGAGAGAGAGAGATAGAGCACGAGCGGGGGAGGGTCAGAGAGAGAGGGAGACACAGAATCCGAAGCAGGCTCCAGGCTCTGAGCCGTAAGCACAGAGCCCGACGCGGGGCTCGTACTCACGAACCACGAGATCATGACCTGAGCCGAAGTCGGACGCTCAACCGACTGAGGCACTCAGGTGCCCCATGGATATATTCTTAACAGAGACAAATATTTTATAATCATGTTCTCCATTTTTTTTTCAACGTTTTTTATTTATTTTTGGGACAGAGAGAGACAGAGCATGAACGGGCAAGGGGCAGAGAGAGAGGGAGACACAGAATCGGAAACAGGCTCCACGCTCTGAGCCATCAGCCCAGAGCCCGACGCGGGGCTCGAACTCGCGGACCGCGAGATCGTGACCTGGCTGAAGTCGGACGCTTAACCGACTGCGCCACCCAGGCGCCCCGATGTTCTCCATTTTTAAGTGGTGAAAACAATATAAAATACAGTGGGAGGAGGGTAAATCTTCCCGATATCACAACCTGTTGTTAACAAATACAAAGACGATGCTTCAAATGTACCAATCCGTCAAGCCACAGGGCAAAGACCTATAAGCTTTTGTGATGCAAAATGGTCATGAAAAAGCATGCCCTTTTCTATGATTTGTGAAACGCAGATTGGAGCAGTGTGCATCCGTGTGTGTACGTGTGTGCACACGTGTCTGTGTGTGTGCGTGTGCACTTGTGTCCCTGTGCATCTGCACGTGTGCACGCATGTGTGTGCACCTGCGTGTGCAGAGCCGTCTCCAGACCTGATCCCGGAGGCACCACTCCTCCTGCGTCAGGTCCCGTAACTAGCTAGTGCCAGAGCTGGGGCCACAACTCCTAGTGGAAGTGAACCAAGTTTTCACAGGTGCCAAGGGTAAGCGTGTGCCTTTGCTGCCTCAGAGGCAGGACTGGCAAAATCCACTCTAGGTATCCTGGAATCTCTAAAGGTCCACTCATGGAGTCCTGAGCCTTAAGTGAGACAGAGATTAGCCCATTGTGCAGGGGAGCCAAAGGGAATCCCGGTTTATGATCGCGACCATTATCTAGTGCCTTGGCTTTAAGAGGCTCCTCCCCCCGGAAGGGTAAGGGAACTGGTCCCGGGCCGACACTCGGTCAGAAGCTGAGAAGCAGACAGCTGTCAACACCATAAACCACACGCGAGCCAGATGGTCGTCGGGATCTCCCTACCCTGTGACTTCTGATTGAGACAAGCTGTCTTTCCTGGGGGAAGTCCAAAACCCTCGCTGCGAGGTCTCTGAATCCGGGAGGGTGTGTCCGTCATCCCTGGCGAGCAACTCTTTCCACTCCTGTGTCTCTTTGCCCAGGGTCAGATACGACCTTCGGCCTCTTCCTCAACCTTGTGCCCCGCACATACACATGGACGACGCTCCTACGAAGCCACGGTTAGCCTACAAGACCTGGCTTAACAGTTGAGGAGGGAGGGCTCAGGGCAGCCCACGTGTCTTCTATTTCCTCCTCTCTCCTGGCCTCTCCAAGGCCACGCAAATATCGCCCCCTCCCCTTCCCACCCAGCATGGCATCACCATTTCTGTGTAGCTTGGGTCCTCCGTGTCTTACTTCCCACGTTCAAGCAACTCTTCGAACTCGTATTTCTAAAGAAAGTGCTTCCTCTTACTAAGAACAGGTCTGGTGGCCGATGTTGTGATAACTTACTATTTTTGTCTCCACGCAAAATAAAACGCAAGTGGCACTATCGTCATCACGGCTTCCCCTGCTCGACGTCTTCCGCTCCCTTCCGCACCCACGCCCCAAGTCTGTGCTCATCTTTACCCACCTGTCAGGAGTGTTGGCGGGAACCTTTGGTGGCTCCGAGACTCCTCCCCTTGAGAGGTAGGGTCTAATACCTCTCCCTTGAAATCTGAGTTGGCCTTAACTATCTGCTGGAGCAGCAGGATGCAGCCCACGTCGCTCTGGACCTCCAAGGCTGGTCCAGAAAAAAGCCTTGCAGCCCCTGCCCGAGACCGTAGGCAGACGGTTTCAGGGGGACCCGAGCCACCATGCACGAGGACCCGACCACGTGCTGCGGTGACCACACGGGCCTGGCCTCCAGCCATCCCTGCGGAAGCACCTGGGAGGGAGGACAGTCGGGGGCACCACCCAGGGACCTCCGGGGACGCCACACGGAAGAGAACTGCCCGTGCAAGCAGTGCCTGAAACACGCACCCCTACAGTTATTTAAAAAACAGTAAAATAATTATTTACAATAGCTATGTACGAGGCTCGTTGTTTATGCAGCCACAGATAAACGGAATAGAGAAGGCTTAGGGTCCGTGACCTGGGTCAGGAGAGGAGCCTGATTCTAAATGTGCAGAGCACTTTACATGTGCATTTGCACGTAAAAGTTTAATTGCCTCTCAAAAGGAAAGAGTGAGGCGAAGGGGCCGGCACACCCCAGACTCTGTCCAACCCCCTGGGAGGAAGGAGACAGCAGCCCCTCCAAATCTCGTGTCACCAGCCCCAGACCCACACGTCAGGGGCAGCCCTGCTTCCGGGACTCCTGGTGTCTCCCACACGGTCACGTGAAGATGCACGAAGGTTGGAGGAGCGTCAGGAAGCACTCCTCGTCCTCCCCGTCCTCCCTATCCTCCCGCGAGGCTTCTCGGGGCCTCTCCTGATTGCACCTGACTCAGCAGGAGCCGCGTGAGGCGGGGGCACAAGGAAAGAACAGAGATGCTGCTATTCGCGGCATGGACAGGCTTCTCCCCGGGTCACCCCTCCGGGGCGCGCCGGGCTCCGGAGCCACGCAGCAGTCAGAGGCCACCGCTCCCCAGGCTCGGGGGGCTCGTGGTGACCGAGTCAAAGGAAATGCTGCGAAACGTATTTACGGCTCCCTGACTCCTCCAGTTCTCGGATCCCAGGCTTGCTCTGGGACTTCGTGCCCTCGCCCGTCACCCTCATGCCAGTCTCCGTTCGGGGCTCCCGCCCTCCCCACTCCGCACCCCCGGCAGTGGGCAGTGCCTCCCGCACGTCTGCCGCCTGCTCGGTCGGCTGCGGACTCTTGTGCCTGTTCCTCCCTCAGGTCTACCCTCTCTGGGGGGCCTTGTCGTCACCTCCTGCTTCTCCCCAGCCGTCCCTGGGTCCTCACACACTCCTCTCTTTGCTTCTGCGCTCGCCCCACGTGCTGGCTGGCAGCCTTCGGGCCCATCTGTGGGCTGACAGTGACCTCCACGGTGAGAATCCGAGCTCACTGGGCTCAGCGACGATGTAAATCCCCTCGCAGCGTTCAGAGGCTTGACCCCCACGTGGGAGAAAAGTCAGCGCCAAACGAATACGCACTGAAACGCTGAACACACGAAGTGAATGGTGCGGAAACGCTGGCCAGCTGGGAGAAACGCTCTGGATCAGAACTCAGATGAGTCCCAACTCGGACTCTAACCACACGCACACTTTCAGGCTAATCTTTTCATGTTCTCGACAGCTACGTGCAACGTGGAGGTCGAGATGTGGAGATCCACAAGGGCTCAAAGTCATGGATCAGCCTATTTACTCTCTTGCTTCTTTCTGCCTCTCTCTCGCCTTCTTCTTCTGCTTCCCTCTCCTCACCAGTACCTTCACAGCAGTCGAAGGTCTTCCACTAACCCACCACGGAGAAGCTCTGTGGCACTTGGTAGCTGAAGAAAACGACTGAAAACACAGAGATGGAGAATTCAGAATGCAAACCAAACAAAGCGGGTGTTTGAAAGCATAAGATGTCCAAAAAAAAAGTTAGAGAGGGAAGGAGGCCAACTGTAAGAGACTCTTAAAAACTGAGAATAAACTGAGGGTGGATGGGGGGTGGGAGGGAGGGGAGGGTGGGTGATGGGCATTGAGGAGGGCACCTGTTGGGACGAGCACTTGGTGTTGTATGGAAACCAATTTGATAATAGATTTCATATTTTAAAAAAAAGCTAAAAAGAAAGAAAGAAAGAAAGAAAGAAAGAAAGAGTAAGACGTGTGTGTGTGTGTGTGTGCCTGCCTAAAACGTGATACAGCTTCATTTGAACCCTGGGCATGCCAGTTCGGCAAGTGATCCGCAGGAGAAACGCAGGTGGACCGTTCACACATCCTACGAACGGCCTGGGGTGGGATCCCATGTGGTCGCCCAGACTCCACAGTGGAAGTAGTTCCCGCAAAACGAGAGCAACTGAAGGCCACCAGGACCTCCGTATAAGCTCCCTGAAAGAGACTTTCCGTGACCTAGAGGAAGACCCATTTTGTTTAGGAAGACTGGATTTAACAGACTGTCGTCTATTATTATTGGCAACGGTTGTTCAATAAAGGTTTTATGAAGAGGGGAAAAACTATAAGCTGTGAAGAACTAATTTTGAGTCATTATTTGTAAGCTATCACTGAACCGATAGGAACACCAGCCTCAGCATTTGGAGACAATCACATTATAGAAGTGCTTCCTCTTGATACAATTCTTTAATGAGCACGTCCACCGAAGAGGGGATCTGAAAAACCATGTGGCTGCTTTCTATGTGCTATTGGCCGTGTCATCAAACATCACTGGAGAAAAAAAATGATTTGCTACTGAAGCCAGTTACACTGTATGTGTTAAATATGAAGCCCAGTGTTGAAAATTAAGTTAGAAGAAGGAGGAGGAGAGGAAGAGGAAGGAAAAGAAGAAGGAGAGCAGGAGGAGGAGGAGGAGGAGGAGGAGGAGGAGGAGGAGGAAGAGGAGAAGGGAGAAGAGGGGGAGGAGGGAGAGGAGGAGGAGGGGAAGAGGGGGAGGACGGGGGAGGGGGAGGGGAGGAGGAGGGAGGGAGAGGAGGGAGGAGGAAGGGGAGGATGGAGATGAGGGAGGAGGGGGGATGGGGAGGAGGAGAGGAAGGAGGGTTAGGGAGAGGAGGGGGAGGAGGAAGGGAGAAGAGGGGGAGGAGGGAGAGGAGGAAGAGGGGAGGAGGGGGAGGAGAAAGGGATAAGAGGGGGAAGAGGGGGAGGAGGAACAGGGGAGGAGGAGGGGGAGGGGGAGGGGGAGGAGGGGGAGGAAAGGGAGGAGAAGGGGGAGGGGGAGGAGAGGGAGGAGGAGGGGGAGGGGGAGGAGAGGGGGAGGAGGGGGAGAAAGGAGGGAGAGGAGGAGAGGAAGGAGGGGGAGGGAGAGAAGGGGGAGGGGGAGGAGAGGGAGGAGGAAGGGGAGGAGGAGGAGGAAGGGGGAGGAGGAGGGGAGGGAGGGGGAGGGGGAGGGGAAGGGGGAGGAGAGGGAGGAGGGGGAGGGGGAGGGGGAGCGGGAGGGGGAGGAGAGGGAGGAGGGGGAGGGGGAGAGGAGAGAGGGAGGAGGAGGGGGAGGGGAGAGGGAAGAGGAGGGGTAGGGGAGAGAGGAGAGGGAGGAGGGGGAGGGAGAGAAGGGGGAGGGGGAGGAGGGGAGGGGAAGGAGGGGGAGAAGAAGCAGAGGAAGGACAAAGAGGAAGGAAAATAAAATGTCCGAGGCAAGTAAATATTGGATAGGGGTGGAAAGAATGGGGAAAGACTGACTTCACACAGGATGTTTGTTTCCCTCTTCTAAACATCACATTATTCGCAAAATTAAACTTGAAAAAGGTAAACTCTTAAATGGGGCCTGTGCGGAACCGCGACTCGCCTCAGGTTCGCAGCCGGAACGCACGAGGTGCCAACAGCGGGGGGCAGCCGCTTCCCTTTGCCAATGATCAACATTAAGCATTGGCATCCTACACAACAAACATGATGGAGGCTTGCGTTATTCATGTGCGTTAGAATCTCCTGCAATCGTTCTCACCGTGCATCGTATCTGTCTTGCCTCTTGCCATGTTTCCGCCTTCCCGCTTGCTTTGAGGGCCGAGGGCCGATGCGAGACGCTGCAGGTCCGGGGAAGGGGTGTCAAAGCAGCGGCGAGAGGGCGGTGGTGGGTGCCATTATGAACCTTTTCTCATCCCCCAAGGATCCCTCTTAATTAAGAACAAACAGGCACAGGAGGGGCTCTGGGCCTCTCCTGCGGGAGACAGGCTGATCCGCAGGAAGCTGCCTGGACCCGCGTTCCCCTCCTGCAAATGTGCTCGGCCGGCTTTTAATGAGTTTAAGTTCCCCTTGATTTCCTCTGAGTATGAAGAGCAAGAAACGCTTCTTTTAGTATCACAGTCACCCTGTGCCCTTAGCACGGGAACTGCCTGGAAGGTTCCCCTCCGGCACGAGTGATGCAATGTCATGGCAACCACTCTACTGAGAAGCCCAGACCGGCCAGGCTGTGAGCTCAGAAAGCTTGTGAACCGTTCTTTCTTCTCCAGCCACTGGGGCAGCTGCCTGTTCTCAGACTCCACAAAGAGTTGGCTTCCACTCATTCATGAAAAAAATAAGCCTGCGATTTTGAGACTAGCTGTGGAGTGGATGAAATACCACCAAACGGGCAAGTATGGGCGGTGGTGTTCACTCTTGACCCTTTCCAGGGCTGGGGTGCCATTTCTTCCACCAGCACCCGATCCCCCTGTCCCTCGCAGAACATCTAGCAGGTGCCATGTGCTGCGCAGGGCTCTGCGGGTACTGCAATGGGCAACACAGACGTCCATGGTCAATGCCAAAAGGAAGCCATCTCTAAGGGGACAGCAGGACAGGGAACGGCTGGTGGTAGCATCTCGATGGGTGTGGTGGGTGCAAATCACCCTGCTTTGGCCACCACCCCCAGCACGGGGTGCCCGGCTGGTCCTATGGGTGTGCATGGTAAAGCTGCGGCCATGAAGATCAGGCATTTCTTGAACAGTCTCAGTCACGTGCATTTCACCTTGTTCTTTCTACACGCTGCCAAAGAAAACGTTTCAAGCGGCTATTTCAGTGTGCGACAAACAAAAACCTAACGTGTGTGCAGTGCATTATGATTCCGTGTGTGTTCACCAATGCCTTATTTCATGTGATCTTCTCGTTAACCCCATGAGGAAGGCAAAGGAGATATCACGAGTATCAAACATATGCGCCAACGGAAGCTAAGAGTCACCTGAGGCAATGTCAACGTTCTGGCCAGGGGCCAAGCCTCCTGATTCTTAATTCAGATGTTTTATTACCATGCATGCCAGTTTCTTGGCATCGCTGAGACAAACAAACATGCTTTCAAAACTCAATGTTTAAATGTTTATAATTTATATAGTGTTGACTTCAAAAATATCTGTTGAGCGCATTGGAGATACAGCAGAAAACAATAGACAAGGCCCTTCTCTACTGTGGAAAGCGAAATGCGAATCTAACTATTTCTTTGTTTAACGTCTTAATAGTGATTCATGTGTAGAAGGGAAATGAAACAGAACGAGGAAATAGTGTGACGGGGGGGTGGGGCCAGGGTCTATGTAGAGCAGCGGGTAAAAGTCTCTCCCGAGGAGGGGACATTTGGGTTGGCTTGAACTATGGAAAGGACACAGCCACATGAAGACCTGTACTGAGCATTCCAGGCAGAGGAAACAACAGAGATAAAGGGTCTAGTGCAGAAACGAACTTGGCACGCTTGAGGAATAGAGAGTGGGCCAATATGGCTGGCGTAAAGAGAGTTCAGGGGAGCAGGATCTTATGGGGCCAGAGAAACAGGGTACACACCTCTGTGGGTCCTGGTGAGGGGCTTCAGGCTGTGCTGTGCCGAGGGGAACCACAAAAGCGGGCGAGTCAAAGTCATCTGATCTGATTCACATTGTAAAAGGACCACTCTGGGTCCTTGGGAAGAAGGGGATTATGGGAGAGGTGGAGGGAAGCAGGGGGACCTTTTGGGAGTGACTCCAGGAACCCCAGAGGGGGACGATGGTGGCTAGGACTAGTGTGGTGGCAGTGGAGTGGGGAATGGTGAGTGACTGAGGGTACTTGTTGAAAATGGGGTTGCTAGGACTTCACAAATGGATTACATAGAACGTGAGGGAAAAGAGGAATGAATAACAGCTCCAAGGTGTTTGATCTGAGCAAATGGCAGCTGGCCGTGCCACCGAGATGGGACACTACGGTAAAGATACAGTTTCAATAGGCTGTGTGGGTGCAGAGTTTCATCTTAACTGAGTGAGGACTATAAGTGGGGCGGTCAGATGGGCGTTCTGAAAACTGAGTTTGGACGTCAATGTGAGGACAAGGCTGCAGAGACACAAATGGGGATCATCGCCACATACGTGGTCTGTAAGACCGTGGACTGGGATGAGCTCATCTGGGAATGAGAGACACCCGGAAAGAGAAGGGAGAGCTTGGACGCTATAGTATTTCACCGTGAAGAGGTTGGACAGAGGAGATGGGCTCAATCAAGGAAATCAAAAAGGAGTGGCCAGTGCAACAAGAGAAACAAACCACAAGAGAAGGTTCCAAGACGGAGGTCACCTACGTCAAGCACTGCTGAAAAGCCAAATAAGGTGAGGGCAGAAACGATGTTAAGGGCAGAGGAGACTGTGGCATCCACAACCCCCGGACTGCATTGCGTTTGAGCCAAATAACCAACACTCAGGTACATCGTACTTTCTCATTCCACTGAGGCAAGTATGTCGATGGGGAAACAGTTTCTCCACAACTTCATTTATTGAAGTTCAAGTGCTGAACGAAACTTGGATCATCCCCCACGTCACATCCTGAGCCTCGTAAGGAATGGGTTTTACAAATATCCAGGTGTTACAAGTATGAATTGGGTGGTCTGACCTTCGAGGGGGGATCATTAACGACCACTGCGTCCGGGTTCCTTCCAGACCAGAACTGTTGCTTCAGACACAGGCAAAGTCGGAAGGGAGGCTTCACTTTTAGCCCACAGAGGGATGTATAGTAAGAGGGTGCACGGAACGGGAAAACAGAACCAGAACAGCCAGCTCGGGCATTATTTTGACTGGAACAGTGAGGGAGTGAAATAGCACAGAGCCACAGACAAGGCTGTCCTGAAGCTCGCACCAGATGGAAACATCAAATAAAAGGCAAGGGGGACACACCGGAAAAAGATGAGCCCCTACCTCTCAGCCCTTTTGTGCGAGCTCAGAAATTCCCACAGTCCTCGCTTTGAGGTAGACTGACCAAGACCCCTGCTGTGTTGGGTTCTCCTTACTCTAGCGATAACCTCCCAAAACACACTAAACCAGCTGCAGTCATGAACCCCTCCCTGGACTGATGCGGGTGGGGTGCCCAGGCCGGAGTGAGCCTGAGAAAAATGATGGGGAGCGAGCGGAGAGATGAGGGCTTCCAGAAGGTGAGGGGGACCCGCAGGTGGATGGCTCCGAACCTCTCTTCCCTCACACGTGGACTAGCCCAGACTGAGCCTCAGACTTCCCTGTTTAAAGCCAGAAGACTGGAGATACTCCATAGGGCTTGGAAAAGAGCTCATGTTCTGCCCCTCGTACAGTCTGAGTGAATTCTCAGAAGGAATTGCACCACAGGGAGCTAGGCAGATTACACGGCAACCAAGGCAGGAAGCTGGAAGGAACACAGAGCAGCATTCCAGAAGCGAGACGATACAGACAACAGCATGTGTCCTAAGTCATTTCCACGTGCGATCCTATCACAAGTGGAAGCTGACCTCTAACTTTTTGCATCTACGAAATAAGAATTTGACGATGTTTTCCTGAGCACTGCCGTCTCATCTAGTAGAATCATCTGAGGGTAACTCAAACAGATATCCCTTATTGAACTTGGTTTCACCTAAATTTTCATTTCTTTTTTTTTTAATGTTTATTTATTGATTTTGAGAGAGAGAGAGCAGGGGAGGGGCATAGAGAGAGAATCCCAAGCAGGCTCTGAGCCATCAGCACGGAGCCCAATGCGGGAGTCCTTCCCATGAACTGTGAGATCATGACCTGAGCTGAAATCAAGAGTCAGACACCTAACCGGCTGAGCCACCCAGGTGCCCCACACCCAATTTTTAATTTCTAAACAAAACAAAAAGACCTAAATTTGTTTAAGTAAACCTAAGGCTTGTCTAAGGAATATTCAACATTAAAAGGTTTGTTAATTTCTTTCTCTTGAATTTCTTCCCATTTGAATTCAAACATCACAAAGCACGTCAATACATATAAAACAGAGTGATTAAAAATAAGGTAGGAGAGGGGACCCTGGGTGGCTCCGTCGGCCGAACCTCCAACTTTGGCTCAGGTCATGATCTTACAGCTTGTGAGTTCAAGCCCGGCATCAGGCTCTGTGCTGACGGCTCAGAGCCTAGATCCTGCTTTGGATCTTGTGTCTCCCTCTCTCTCTCTGCCCCTCCCCCTTCTCTCACAAATAAATAAACGTCAAAAATAATTTTTTCTAATAACGTAGGAGATACCAGTGGCTCTGGTCATCATATACAAGTGAGTCCTCAGATTCACCCTCCACTAAGAAGGAATCATAAAACTGGACAAAATGCATAAAACAAAAGCTTTCAGGGATTGGATTACAGACAGGGTGGGGCTGTGCCCTTGAGAGAAGGGGCAGGACCAGGCAAGCTTGAACTCTGGCCAGAGGAGTCCACAGAGAGGGTCACTGTCCCACCCGCAGCACAGAGAAGTGGAGACCAAGGCACAGCAGTGGCTGCACTGGTGAGTCTGCTCGAGTAGCCAGAGTGCGTGGGGGTGGTGACCTGACCTTGGATCTTGACTCCCACCACCAAGCCAGACAACGAGCTTCAACAGGACAGAACGGAGCAGCCACGATATTAACTGCGTCCCAGAACAAAACTCAAACTCTTTAAAGTTTCAATTCAAATTCTCAACGACATACAATCCACAGTGTGTGACATTCTATGAAAAGCTATTACACATCCCAGGGCGCCTGGGTGGCTCAGTCGGCTGAGTGTCCGTCCGACTCTTGATTTTGGCTCAAGTCATGATCTCACAGTTCTCTCTTCCTCTCTCTGCCCCTCCCATGCTCTCTCCATCTCTCTAAGTAAAAAGAAAAAAATGTTATTACACATCCAGAGGACAAGGAAATGAATAATCTCACCAAAACAGACCAAGAGATGGCGAGCAAGATGGGGAGACAGGTGGCGGGTGGAATAGCACGGCAGGAACTTTACAACAGTGATGATAGACTGTTCGATGATTAAAAAAAGAGGTCTGCAAAATACATGCCTCTTTTTAATGGGGTTATTTACCTTTTATTATTGAATTATAGCGTTCTTCATGTGTTCTAGATACAAGTCTCCTGTCAGATACACGATGTGCCAAAATGTCCTCCTGCTGCATGTGCCATGGTTCCAAGTCCTTGAGGCGTTCATGGATATACTAGCTTTTAATTTCAACAAAGTGCAGTTCATCTACTTCTTCCTCTGTTGTGTTCTCAGGGCCACATCTAAGAGATTGTTGCCTAAACCAACATCACATTTAACAATTTGTTTTTCATTTCAGACATTATATTTTTGAGGTCTAGAATTTCCATTTGGTTCTATTTTACAGGCGATGCATGCCTGTTTTCTTCTAAGGGTTTAACAGTTTTAGCTCTTACATTTAGGTTTTAGTTTTAATTTATTGACTTAAATTCAAGTTAGTTAACACAGCATAATACCGGTTTCACGAGTAGAAGCCTGTGATTCGTCCCTTACATACGACACCCAGTGCTCATTCCAACACATGTCCTCCTTAGTGCCCGTCACCTGTTTAGCCCATCCCCCAACCCCATCCGCTGCAGCAACCCTCAGTCTGTTCTCGGTATTTAAGGGTCTCTTACAGTTTGCTTCCCTCTGTTTTTATCTTATTTTTCCTTCCCTTCACCTACATTCATCTGTTTCTTAAATTCCACATATGAATTGGAGTTGAAATCATATACCTGTCTTTCTGTGACTGAGTTATTTCACTTTGTATAATACACTCTAGTTCCATCCACGGTGTTGCAATTGGCAAGATGTCACTCTTTTTGATGGACAAGTACTGTTCCATTGTGTGTAAATACCACATCTTCTTTATCCATTCATCAGTTGATGGACATCTGGGCTCTTTCCATACTCTGGCTATTTTTGATAGGTTTTCGATCATTAGGTTATTTGGAAGAAGGCTTCCTGTTTTGTTTTGTTTTGTTTCCAAGACAGTGGAAAGGACTTTCCTATAATGGGAAAAGAACAAGGACACTGGATCTCCAGTGGCACCAGCCAGGTCCCACCCTCTCTTCTCTATGATGCCAGAAAGGGGACTCAACATTCCCGAGCCTGAGTTTTACCACCTGTAAAATGGAGACCATAACATCTGCCTTGCCAGTGGCTGCTTCTGCCACTATCGTAATTCCTTCCATCGCTCCATCCCGAAATGCTGGCGGGAGAACACTGCCCACCGGCCGTCCAGCTCTCCTGCTCTCTGACGGGAGGGGTGTGGCTTTCTGACACCTCACCTTCCTCCTCTGAAACGCGGGGCAGTGACATCACTGCTCAGGTCCTTCCCACGCCAAGCTTTCCGTTACAATCTCAGAATGCATTTGGCAAACTGTTCAGAGTCACCCTTAGGGAATACCATTTTGTTTAAAAACCGGCTTTTTTGTTTGATGATCTTGGCTACCGTCACCAACCGCTGCTTCCAAACAAATATTTGCCTTAAGCGAGAGCGAGTACTTTGGGTGCGAACGATAATACATAAAGTCAGACATCTTTTGCCCCAGACAGAATTTTCTTAGGGAAAAGAAAAATACAATTCTTATCATTTCTGTGCTCTTAAAGTGCACATGAGCTGAGGTTTATTTTTTTGCGGTCTCACAGCTGACTTGCAAACGATCCCTTTTCTTTCACTCCCTATTGAGATGAGCTTCGATTTCCACCACCTACCGCGCTATGGAATGATCCAGAGACAGCGCTCAGGGTGTTTGTCCAAAACACTACAAATCAAGCACTGGGGGCCCCTGATAAAAACACCAGCTCCAGAGAGGAGTTCTCATTAGCGTCAGATGTGAGGCTCTGTGCGTTCATTTGTCATTGCTAGAAAGTAGGACAGTCACGGGCCCCACCACTGCCCCGCCTGCCAAGTGGAACTTCTGTGATGCAGGCTGCAAGCCCTGGGGAACTGAGCTGGATCAAGGGAGTTGTTTGTCAGGGCTTTCTTCTCTGGGGGGAGGGGCGGGAGGGGCTCTTGGGGCCCAAGGGACTGTGCCAACCAGAGGCACCACACACACTCAGCAAGCGCTCTCGGTGGCCCTCTGGGGACCTCGTGCAGGTGCTGTCATGCTCCGGTGACTCCACTCTTCTGCTACTGAAGTTGCTATTTCCAGTTCTGACCGTTTCCGGTTGGGCTGGGAGCCACATGTACCAGCATTCAAAATGCCAAATAAACAAAACCAAATACCATTCTTCTCGAGTTTTGTGCCAGCAACCAAATGGACTTGGCCACAAGTCTGGCACGGAAGCTTGTTCTTAGCACCGTTTCAATCCAATTGCACAGCGGGTTTCATAAAAACTTCCAAACTCTGGGCCACTTCGGTGACCTCAGTCTAAATGTCCCCAAGCCAACCTCCCTTTCATTCATCACCGATAAAAATAAAAGCCCATTTAAAAAAGAAAAAGAATTAAAGAAAGAATCCATTCCATGGTTCATTCTTTAGTTGCTACCTGGATCGATAAAACAGAAAACCAGACAGACATTGAGAAGAACATCTAGTCCTGCTAAAACAAAACAAGATATTGATATGCAGGTACGTTGGCTCATTAATTCATGAGAAATCATTGGAGGCAGCAGGCAGGAGATATAATGATAAATAAATGATTCTGGTTTAATTGATGAGTTTGGCTCAGACTTCCATAATTTCATGATCCCGGAAGAGTGGGCGTGGGGGAGGAGTCTTCCGGGCTCTGTTTGCTGCTGCTCCGCATCAGGGTCCCCCCGAGCTTCGGCTGGATGTCTCTACTCCGCCCTCCAGGTAGCTCAGTTGAGAGTAGCACGCACTGTTTGCTGAGGCTGGTCGGCCGCATTCCGTTTCCGAAAGGTGTCAGAAGCAACACCAGACCCTTGGAGGAGAAGTTGAGCTGATCTGTAGTCTTTATTCAGAGGCTTCTGACTAAAGGCAAAGAGCCAGTGCTGCTCAAGCGAAGTTGGACAGACCTCTTCAGAGGCAGGGCGGTCTCGGGGCTGGAAAAACCAAACACGACACAAAGCTTGGAAGGAAAAGGAGATGATTCCTCTTCTGTCATCCACCAACCCCCAACCCCGTCCTGGCTGGTTCAGACAGCACAGGCAACACACGTCGTCTCGTGTCTACCTCTTACGTGTGTCCTCCCCTGTGACCTCAGGCCAGAGGGGTGTCACCTTCCTTATGCAATTCAGGCGAGCCAGATAAAATGGCCCAATGAGAACATCCTAGTTCTCTACGGCATCGGAGAACATGGTGTATACGCTTTCCATGTTTGTGTGCTCACGTTAGCTGCGTCCTCAGATCTTTTCATGGTTGGGAGGCCGAGCGGGGTGAGAAAGCGCCAGCCCCTCTGGGGTGAGGCAGGACAGCTGCACCATGCTGTGAGGGCTCAGGGCCCAGCAGGGCAGGAGAGACGCACAGCACAGTGTCTTTTCCATCTGAGAGGGAGAGGAATTAATGAGCTGGCATGTAATTATCGAAAGTGAGGTGTGGCCGGGCATAAGAGAGAAAGAACATGACTCCTTGGGAGGGCTCAGGGTCCCGGCTTTCCATCTGAGCAGCAGCAGGCAAGACTGTGGGGTCCCTCCCGTGCGGCCAGACCTAAGGGTCAGGATGACTCATATACACCACTGGGAGCCTGTGGCATTCTCCTGGAGCCTCAATGTCCACAGGTCACCAGGCCAAGGTGAGTGTCGGCTAAACCCCATTTGTCTTCTGTGGAGGATGAGCTCACAGTTCAAAGCCCTGCACTGGCTGGTCAGGCTGGAGCTGCTGAGATAGATGCCTTCCGACCATATGCTCCTGGCAGGCGGTGGCTGCCTGTTGTGCAGGCCTCTCTCGGCTCCCGGGGGAACAGGCTTCAGCTGGACTCAACCTGAACAAACATGACCATCAGGGAGAGGCATCTCAAGTGAAGAGAGAAATGCAGCTTAGCAAGAGAAACCCTCCTCAGGCTATTGGTTTCCAGAAAAGTCCTTGCTAATTTGGAGTGGGGGCAAACGTTGTCTGGAGATTTACCTGCTCCGTGTTGAGGAGAAAACAGCCAGTGGAAGCTTATTTCCTCTGGGAGGTGGCTGCTATGCGGAGAAGTCCTCTTGTGCCTTATAAATAATATCCCTAATAATTGCACTTCCTGCGGCTGCTGATCTGGGAAAAATGGAATCTTCTGTGACACGGCTTTTGGAGACAAGGTGCTCAAGGAGAGGCACAAGCAGATTTAAAGGAAGTAGAAACATTCTGTATTTGTACTTGGCAACAACAGCAAAACCTTCCAGCAAAATCTCCTCAATTGTTTTCTCCCCCTCTGGTCAGTGAAGACTTGCTTAATCCTAAATCCGCCATCCATACGGAAACACAGCAAGGTCACCACATGTCGTGGGGAAAGTGCACTCAAATGGCAGTCCAGAAGCCTGAGCCTCGGCCCCGACTTTGTTGTAGCCCCCAGCCCCACGGGCGGCGAGTGCTGTCCGGCCAAATCACCCCAGACGTAGCGCTGGGAGGTGAATGTGGGCAGCCAGCTCCCTCCTTTCTTGGGGTGATGGCCTTCTGCAAGTCACCGGAATTTTCTGAATCTCTGAGATTTCATCCTTAAAAATGGAGATCTCCTTAGCAATGGAGATAAATGGCCACCTACTTGAACTAGACAATGTAAAATAAAATGTCAGTGAGAGCTTAGGCTCCACGTAAAGAAGATTCTCACTGCTTAGATCTCATTGCCTTAAAGTCATTAGTAGTGGTGGAAACGACTCCACATGTCCGCCAGACTGGGTTGTTTCCTCATGAACACACAGGAACACCCACCTACACTAGGGGCTGCGTGCCTGAGGTCTGGCCAGCAGGAGCGGACTGTGGAGCTGGCCATGGTGCTGGCCTGCGGAAGCATGACCCTATCTATCTTCTGTCCACACTCCTGGGATTGAAGGACCCTGAGATGTGCAACCACAGAGGGGAGGAAAGGGTCATGAACAGAAGAAGGAAAGACTGAGAGCCTCCTCAGAGAATACAGAGAGCGACCCGTTGGCAGGTGACTATGCCCTAAGAAATACCCGCTGGGTTAAGCCACTGAGATTAGGAAGTGTTGGCTACAGAAAGGAGCTGCAATGGCCCCGAGCAAGTACACCAACTAATTATGTGCCCTCAGACAGCTCTTAACTGCTAAGTACTGGTTTCCTCATCCATAAAATGGGGACAACGGTATTGTCCAATTCTCTCTCACAAGTCTGTTGTGAGAGCAAAGAGGTTATTATCCCTGGCTGCTCATCTGAGGAATCTTCTAAAATGCTGACGCCTGAATTTTCTCGGAGGCCCCACTGGAGCACTTCTCAAAGTTGGGACCTCAGTGTGCACATTCTAAATGCTCTGGGGGTGACCTGGAGGCACAGCAGGCAGCGAAAGTCACTGTCGTAAATATGAAATCATTCTAGAAGTGGGAGGAGCAAAGGCAATGTCTCATACGCAGGTGTGAATGTGGGGTTGTTCTACAAGCGGACCAACTATCTTGTCCATCCAAGCGGAAAGGTGAAAGGCAGGGTGAATGGGCAAGTGTGAAGTGGAACTCCCTCCAGGTCCCCAGCTCCTCTGGGAGGCACCCCAGCTCACCGCCCTGGGCGACACTCACCACCCCGAGTCCCTGACGCCCAGGATGATGGGACTCTGAGTCATCCCTAACCTGCAGCAGTTCAGGAAGAGCCGAGTGTCTTCTCAGGTGGACAGCAATGAGACTAAAAACCCTGGACCCTTCTGAGGGGGGGGGGTGCTGTCACCTGTCCAGAAAAGCCAAGTTGCCCCACACTTCTGTTCCCTGCACCAAAAAGCCAGCAAGGCCAACCAGGGTAATTCAAAACTACCTCTCTGGTTATGTGTGGGGCGACCCTTAACAAACCACAGCAAACAACTACTGAGGGCTTCCCAGAGCCAAGTGCTCTCTTAGGCACCCTCATGGATTTCCTGTCCACAGCAAACCCCCACGATGGACAAGGTACAAGGTGCAACTATGGCCTCCATTTGCCGGCGAAGGACTGAAGCACAGAGAGGTTAATTAACTTGGACAACGTCCCCCTGCTGTTTGTGGTGGAACTGGATTTTAATTCTGGCCACATGGCTCCAGAGCCTGTCCCAGAGGCGGAATTATGTAATCCCTGGCTTTGCTGGGGGGAGAGACCATCACTGGTCGAGCCCTTTTTGTGTGTGGTTTCAAAGGTAGCTGAATTTAGCACTAGAGCGCACCTGTGGACATTCCGAAAGGACTGGAAGGAACCGCTGATAACAGAACCTGGGATAAAACCTATTTCTGCCTCTGGCCGCTTAATTTCATCTTTCCATACAGCAAAGACCGTCCCGAGGCCCACAGGTAGGACCCATACTGACTAACTAGATGCCATAAAACCTTGAACCCCAACATTTTGGGTTCCGTTCAGCATTGAGGTAAAACACCTACTGTTAGTTGTTAATTTATTTCAGAACCACGGGTGGCACAGACGCTCCTACTTCCTGCAAACCATGTTCCCTGTCATTGTGCCTCACTCACCGGTGGGGCCCCTTGGTGCCAGCCCCTCAGACCGGACTTTGTCAGGTTCTCCTCGGGGCCCGGCCTCCTCCAGGTCTGCAGTTCCACATGTGCCACCCATGACCAACCCCATCTGAGACCCCAAGCCTCCAGTCCTGCCCACTCTACTGAGATAAGGCTAGTAGGAACCAATCTCTTCGGTGAGCACAGTGCCTATAAAGCACTGGTTGAGGGCAGGCTAGTGAATGGCAGATGCCTGCTGCATTTCCAGGGACGCCACCTCTGGAAGGCAGAGTGCCCTTCCAACTGCCGATGAAGTGCAAGTCCCAGGGAAACCTGCCACTGCCCCCCTCATCCTCCCCAGACGTGCAGGCCACAGCTCCAGCCAAACCCAGCCTTTGCTGATAGGACAGCCAGCCGCCAGGTCCAGCCCCTCGAGCATCAGCGGCTCTGTCTGCGCTCCCCTGCCATGGCCCCTGGAGCTTCCTCCCTTCGGTTCCACTCTTCCTGCCTCTTTGTAGGGTCCCCCAGGCCCCAAACTGAATCCTCGGTGAGCAGTCAATTAATGTTAATGACTTCACATTCTTCCTTCCATTCAAAGAGGATCCACATATGAGTGAAACCAGACGATGTCTGTCTTTCTCTGGCTGACTTATCTCGCTTAGCATAATACTCTCTAGCTGTATCCACATCATTGCAAATGGCAAGATCTCATTCTTTTTGATGGTTGAGTAACATTCCACCGTACGTACGTACATACCACGTGTTTATCCACTCCTTAGTCAATGGACACTGGGCTCTCTCCATCGTTTGGCTATTGTTGCCAGCACTGCTATAAACACTGGGGTGCGTGCGCCCTTTTGAATCAGCATTTTTGTACCCTTTGGGTAAATACCTGGTAGTGTAATTGCTGGGTCGTAGGGGAGTGCTACTTTTAGTTTTTTGAGGAACCTCCATACTGCTCTCCAGGGTAGCTGATTTCACGCACACGTGGAATTTAAGAACCAAAACGGATGAACATACGGGAAGTGAGGAGAAGAGAAGATGGGGAATCAAAGCACAAGAGATTCAACAATAGGGAACGAACCGCGGGTTGATGGAGGGAGGTCAGTGGGGGATGGGCTAGATGGGGGACGGGCATCAAGGAGCGCGCCCGTTGGGATGGGCACTGGGTGTTGTATGTCAGCGATGAATCACTGCATCCGACTTCTGAAACCAATTATTAACACTGTATATTAATTAAAATTTAAATGTAAAAATGTTTTTAAATTAAAAATAAAGAGAAGCAAAAAATCAGATCCCAGGGTCTAACCGCACGGACCAAATATTTTGCCTTCATCCATTCTGCTCCCAGTAGAAAGGGAACACTGGCTGCAGTGTGCCCCCCATGCCCACCCAGGCCGGGTGCTGGGCCCCCTGGACGGAGCTGGCTCCTCTCAGGCGGCACTGGCCGCCAGCTCAGACGATCCCTCAAGGGTAGAGCAGAGCTACACCAGAGTCAAATCAAATTAGCTACTTTCTTGGGGTGAGAATTGTGTTGAAAGACCTCCAAGATGGGGTCTGAGAAACAGCCCTCTTCAGATAACCTCAACTTCCTCCAGTTATTTGCCGACACACACGCTGGAGAGTAGAATTCGTATCATGCCAACACTGCTTTTTGTAGGTCATGACACAAAGTTCTATTTTTTTCAGGTCTGATTGTACCCTCGTTTTCAAAAGCATGAGCACAAAGAAAAAGGCAGAAGGAAATGACATCTTTTGACACGACAGACCATAACGACCCTCTTTAAAACCATTAACCGCTGCCGCAGGAGACAAACGTGTTCTCGGAGAGCACACCTCCCGACAAATGCAGCTTACTCACGCTTTAGTTCTGTATGTGTGCCCGATAAGCAAAGCTGTAACATTCTGAACCAACAGAAAGTCATGGAAAATTCTTCCTATAAACCACAGTCCTGAGCTCTCCAAAGCTGAATGGAAAATAATCTCATATAGAGGGGGAGGGAATGGCTTCTCTTGCTTTCTAAAGGCAATCTTTGTGGCTTCAAACTCCACACACAAACATCCTTTGAAAATCAGTTCAAAGTTTGCAGGACTACCATCTATCAGTGTTTTCTACATACCAAAACTGTAGCCACCACCAAAGCCATAGGAAACCTCTACGTACGTATTTTTATTTTTCACACTCAAACCTCAACCCCCAAAACCTAATCCTCTTTCTTCATCATCAATGGCCCCAAGAAATCTTCACACTTTGGACATATGCCTGAACTGACCCTACGAAAATGCATGTACAGATCGCCCTCACTAACAATGGGGTTACATCCCAATAAACCCGTATAAGGTTGAAAATACGGTTGGGTCGAAAATGCATTTCATACACCTAACCTACTAGGAACATCACAGCTTAGCTGAGCCCACCTTCAATGTGCTGAGAACACTCACATTGGCTTATAGTTGGGCAAAATCATCTAACACAAGCCTATTTTACAATAAAGCATCAAACATCTCCTATAATGAATGGAACGCCATACTGAAAGTGACAGACGAAACGGCTCTGTGGGTGTAGATGGTCGTCAACACATCGGCGGTTGACTCTCGTGATCGCGTGGCTACCGGGAGCTGCGGCCACTGCCTGGCACCACAGAGGAGGGCTGCGTCTCCTGTCGCTAGCCCCGGGGAAAGACCCAGATTCAAAATTCCATGTAGGCTTTCTGTTGAACGGGTATCACTTTTGTACCAAAGTCCAAAGTTTATAAGTCAAACCATCTTAAGTCAGGGGCTGTCTGTAGGATCTCTCCATTAAAATGCCTGTCACATTTAGCTTGGAGACTTCAAAGCTCCTACCCCAGTTCTTGACCTGAGATGGCCACGTAGTAGATGTCAGTCCTTTTCCCGCTTCATCTCCCTGAGCCAAGACATAGCACATGCTTCTCATCCAGTAGCCATCTGGTAAACAGTGGATTGATGTATTAACCATGGACAGAAAAAAGTTCCAAGAACCACATTTCTTCATACCAGTCCGGGGCTCTCAACTCCAACAAGCCTATAAAAGACAACGCTGAAAGTGAGGGTAAAAGCTGGCCATGACAATCCCCCCACCATTATGCAACTACCACCCTCATGTGCCCAGGGTGGGCACATTCTGGGTCTGGACAGGCTGTTAATAGCATCCGTGAGATCTCAAGACCGGGCTAACTGCAGTAAGTTGCACTAACGGGCTCAGTTCTTCATGCTTCCTTTACCCATAGTCCGTGTGACACTGGAGTTCCTTCTGCAAAGTGAATGGAACCTATTTTTCCATCCCTTCAGCCACGGAACTTGCTCAGAGCAACAGAAGGAGGGAAGTGACCGTGGGGCTGTTCTGAGCCTACACGTCAGGAGAGCTTGCCTACAGCCCTCGCTTTCTTGCATTTCTGTCTCATCTATATGCAAAGACCAGGCCCCCCGGGGTGCAGGGGGAAGAGAAGGGGACACATACGGAGCAGGGCTGTCCCCGCTAAGACACCCCCGGTGGGCTCGGTCCAGAGCAGAGCCAGCCAAGCAGCCGACATACAGCTGACCAAGTCCAGCCAAGATCAGCCAAGACCGGACACATGATTTTCCTAGCTACGTGGCTGGTGTGTTAAGCCCGCTGAGTTTCTGGGGTGCTTAAACAGCACTACCTGATACACCCAGGAAACGCATCCCCCAAACTGACAGGATTTTGTGTCAGGGTAGCGTCTGACAAGCTCAGCTTTTGTCAAACGCCTACTAATTTTCAGCATGGCTAAACTAACAGCACTGATTTCCCTCTTAAAGCATGCTCCTTTGTTTAAAACTCAGATCCCCGAAGTCTCCACACAGATTTAATTTTTTTTTTTCCTTTCAATCGTGTTATCTGGAACATACACGTTAGCAAAGACTTGTAAGACGCAAGTAACGTATTTTGAATGCAATTCCACAGCCAGCAGACTGCTTACCAAGGGGTTTTGTGGTTCACCCGAATCAATGGAGACACCGCTCCCGGAGAAGAACCGAGTAACGCAGTTCACGTAAAGGCAACACCAACCTCACCTTTGTCTTTGGTCATAACCTAACCTTTTGCAGGTCTCGAAAAATAACCAAAGCCCTTTTCTTCTTTCTTGAAAATCTGTCTGAGAAGTGATGCTTCATTCTTTTTTCCCTCTAAACGTCCTGTTTTAATCTGAACTCAAGGCTGAAAAGCCACAAGGAAAACGACCCTGACATGTTCAGAACAGAAAGGTAACGACAGACCGGGGCAGAACTGGGACAGGAGCGGGCGTGGAGTTTTCTAGGCACCCGTACTTGTCCCTGTGAAGGTCTGTGGCCAACTCTCTCGGTCGAACCCACCTCGTCACACTTCCTACTCTGGGCTGAGGTCTGCTTTCCGCTGCCTGCTGGTGCCCCCAAACTCTAAAGCAGAGACGGCCACTAGAAACACGCAGGGCGTCACTCCTCCCTCCCACGCTCGTGACGGGCATTGCTGCCGGGCGACCTCAGTATTTCTTCCTCTACCACCAGTGGACAAGTCCTCAGAATCCTCCCCAACACCATTCCCACCCAGTGACCATCCCCATTCCACGAGCAACTCTCCTCTTCCTCTAGACCCATCCATACCCCCTCTCCCATTTGAGCTCACTCAAAAACATGGTGCCTAAGTGTCAGAGGCTATCCACGCCTGCAGATGCCCACTTCACCCTCGGTGCTGTGCCATCCGGGCACGAAAGAGACGGAACCAAACCTCCAGGAATTCTTGTGTTTTCGAAAACATCTGGCGTTGAGGCACAGAGCCGAGCAATGCAGACCTTGCTGGCTGCGGGTCTATAAAGAGATATTTGGGAGTGAGTCTTGGCTCTCAGTGGCCCACAAGTTCTATCACGTAGGCAGCTACTGACGACAGTTAGGAGCAAGCTAGTTGGGGACATCAGCAGCCGAGGCCTTTTCTTCCCAGAATTCATACACGCCCATGACACTGGAGGGCTGGATACCCACAGCATGCTAAACATAATTATTTACTCTAGCTCCCGAGACCCATCTACCTGGCTCTGCTGGTAGGCAGCTAAGTTTACATCGAAACTGCAGTTTTTCTTCAAGTTTTTTATCAACTTAGAAATGTATCTTAATGGGGAGTCTGGGTGGCTCAGGAGGTCGAGCGTCCGACATCAGCTCAGGGCATGATCTCACGGTCTGTGGGTTCGAGCCCCGCGTTGGGCTCTGTGCGGACAGCTCGGAGCCTGGAGTCTGCTTCGGATTCTGTGTCTCCTTCTCTCCGCTCCTCCCCACCCTGCGCTCTCTCTCTGCCTCTCAAAAAAAAAAAAAAAAAAAAAAAAAAAAAAAAAAAAAAAAA
>NW_024412700.1:2501847-2503829 GCF_014898765.1 Herpailurus yagouaroundi | reverse complement strand
AAAAAAAAAAAAAAAAAAAAAAAAAAAAAAAAAAAAAAAAAACCATTTAAAAAAATTAAAAAAAAAAAAAAGAAATATATCTTAAAAGTTGGTCGGACAGGATCTTGGAAAGCATATCCCTGGGAAACAACATACAGCAGAAATCTGTAAATGGTGAGTACCCGACATTTGCACAATCCCCAAAAACCTGTAAGAACGCCTGACCTCCCACAGGCAGCACAGCCGAGAGCCTGGATTAGCCCCGGAAAGTGAGACGTCATCAGCACCTGCATTAGTCCACTGGCGGAGTTAAAAGAAATCATATGGGTTTTCTTCCCTTATTTCATGTTAAAATTTCAAAAACAGGGTTTTTTTTTTTCTTTTTTTGCCTGCTAATGGTCTATAACAACATCTCAAGTGGAGGCCAACCCGTAGGAACGTCTAACCGTGTCTTGATTGCCAGAAAAAAAGCAGCGCAGTTTCAAAGTGGCAGAGACCTTGGCGCTCCTCTCACTCAAGGACCGTCAAACGCTCTTGACGTTTCTCCTTTCCTCTGCAGAGCCCTTGGTACATCACGGATGCCCTAGGCTGGGCGGCGAGTGAGGACGGGGCTGGTTTTATCCATTGACCTTCCTCAACGGTTTCGTCTGGGGAAACGGCTTAATAGTTGAGCACCACTGGGTTCCGTTCTCCCCACGGGATTTTAGCAAGACATAGCTAGGATGAACAGTGACGGTGTGTCGATCTCACAGTTCATGAGTTCGAGCCCCACGTCGGGCTCTGTGCTGACAGCTCGGAGCCTGGAGCCTGCTTCGGATTCTGTGTCTCCCTCTCTCTCGGCCCCTCTCCTGCTTGCGCTCTGTCTCTCTCTCGCAAAAGTAAATAACGCTTTTAAAAAATTTTTTAAAAAAGAAGGCATTGTGTCAGAGCGTGCACGAAGATGTTCAGGTTATGTGATGCTAGGCTGTGTCCAGCCTGGCTGAGCTGCATGAGCAGGTGAGGGGGACACCGGCAGAGCTCAGAGGTGGAGGGCGGAGCTTTCAGGCATCCCTGGAAGCCGGTGGTGACCGACAAAGGAACGCTTCCTGAAAGCTGGCCCCACCCTGTGATCTGCCTGTCTTCTCCTTTCTCGTCGGCTCCCTGGGTCTGGCAGGAGCCCACGAGAGCACCCGGGGACAGTGGCTGTGTGTTTCAGTGCCCGGGTTCCCGGACGGATGGCCTGGCCTACCCACTGGCCGCGTGACGGGGACGGGTCACCGACGCCTCCTTCCGTCTTGTACCTGGGTGCCGAGTTATGTGTAACGGGTGGATTAAAACGTGCCCAAGCGTACCCAGTGCAGACTGTTAACACCGAGGAAGACGCAGCGACTGTTAACATCTCCTCTCGTACTGCAGACCCTTCTTAACAAAGAAACGCTGAAGCCAAAACTGCTTTCCAGGGTCAGGAAACGCAGCTTTTCTGATGTGAAGACTGGACCTTGCTATTAAGCCAGCCTGGTTCGGCGAAGGGCCCAGCGCCGGACCCCTGTGCGTGCGGAAAGGACGCGGTTCCCCACTTGAGAACGCGGGGCCGGGCACCGAGGGGCCGTCGTCACCCAGAACATCCAAGCGTCGGCAACTGTGTATCAGGAGCACAAGCCAGCCCGTCGGTCCCTGTTTCTTCCCGCTGGCAGACAAGAGCTACAGCCTTCCTGGATGCCCCGGCGACACGTTAGCATGAAATTAACGAAGGCGCTAAACTCCATCTGTTTGCTGCTGTCTGCTCTCAGCTTTACAGCCCTTTGGGGGAATCCCAGCCCAGCCCCTCGAGGTGAAAGGAAAACGTCGAAATATTATGTGCCAGTGAAACAACGTTTAGGCTCTGCAGTCATTCCCCCCCCCCTGGTTCTGACCATCATAAAACATGTTTGTGCTCAAAGGAAACATTATCACGTCCAGGACCTTTCCACTTCCCCACCCACTGAAGTTGTAAGTGCCGAATGCATAACGCACCCGTAAACATC
>NW_024412700.1:2467804-2501447 GCF_014898765.1 Herpailurus yagouaroundi | reverse complement strand
AAGAGTAAAATTAAGTAGGATAGAATTTGACGATGAAAAAAAGCCCCCTGTGAGGAGTTGATTGCCCAAAATTATTACTCTGTGTCCTTTTTTAATGTTTTTAATGTTTATTTATTTTTGAGAGACAGAGAGACACAGCGTGCAAGCAGGGGAGGTGCAGAGAGAGAGAGGGAGACACAGAATCTGAAGCAGGCTCCAGGCTCTGAGCCACAAGCACAGAGCCTGATGCGGGACTTGAACTCACAAACCACGAGATCACGACCTGAGCTGAAGTTGGACACTTAACTGATTGAACCACCCAGGTGCCCCAACTCCATTTCCATTACATGGCACATGGTAGGTGCTCAGAGAATACTAACCCAAAGCACTGACAGGTTTCAACAGCAAACACTACAAGGATTTAGAGGAGCAGGAAACCAGGAAGCACCCAGGAGGGCGAGGAACAGGCAGTGTGAGCGGACAAGACACTAGAAACTATTCTCCTGGGAAGTCAGCACCTTGCTGTCTGTCTGCCAGACTTCTGTGCCGACCGCAGGGCAAACCCTGTGTGCACACAGGGCAGGTGGCCTCCAGGAGGTAATGATACCTAAAAACTGTGCAAACTTCTCCGCACACTTGTGCGCTGGGTGAGCAGAAGTCCAAGGGACGTGACTGTATCCTCTGCCCCGTGATGCCAAAGCGATGATGCTGTTTGCGAAAGTCGCTGCATAGACACAACACAACACAGCCCAGGGGCCGAAAACCTGACTCACGGTGCCCGGTTCTCCCTCCAGAGGAGGGCTGGGCTGCTCAGGCTATTTGGAGGACACGGCAGACTCCCAGCATGGCTGCACATAGGCGCAGACGGGCTCAGCATTTCGTGTGGCATTGACCGCGCAGGGTAACTTTGGGGTCTCAGGGGGCACCTCAGCTTCCCGCTGTGTCGGCATTTTACAGTTTCTAATAAACGCAAGAGAACTTTTCTCCATGCAGACAGGTCTCATCCACGCATTCCCCAGATACACAAGAAAATGTTTTTAAAGAAACAAGCACCAGAAAAATTAAGTTTAAATCACTGACTTATGGGCAACTTCCAGCAGATGTTGGGGAACCATTAAAGGCACAGGCAAGTCTCTCAAACTCCGTATATTCTTTTTTTTTTATTTTTTTTCAACGTTTATTTATTTTTGGGACAGAGAGAGACAGAGCATAAACGGGGGAGGGGCAGAGAGAGAGGGAGACACAGAATCGGAAACAGGCTCCAGGCTCTGAGCCATCAGCCCAGAGCCCGACGCGGGGCTCGAACTCACGGACCACGAGATCGTGACCTGGCTGAAGGCGGACGCTTAACCGACTGCGCCACCGAGGCGCCCCAAGCTCCGTATATTCTACAAGTCTAAAGCCACCGTCATTCCTGATCAGATGGATGGCTCTCCCTACATTCCAGTCACCAGGGCACAGAAGTTATGTCAGATATCCCTAAAGTCGCTAACAATAAATTTAATGTCGGGTACCAAAATGGTTTAAAAACCAGCCCCCGGGGAACGTCAGTCCAGTGTCCTATCACACACCCCATTATTCCTTGAATATTACAGCTCAACTTTTATCGAAAGTGGCTGGAGCTGGCAGAGAAGTTGCTACCATGTGGCATGATCTGAGAGAAGGACTTCCTTCCTAAAACCACCACTCACACTTTTGTACTCCCTCATTAGAGCTTTGTTCTTTTAGGGGAACAGGCGGCTGTAGGAAATACACCGAGCTGGGGTTAGTGAGACGGTCTGGATTCGAATTCCCCTCACTCAGCCCAGAGAGCTCTTTACCCCCACCTGTAAGAGGAAAGAGTTGAAATACAGGTGTGCAAGGCCCCTTCCGGGTCTAGCATTGTATAGCGCGATTCTACGCCGGCTCACTGCCCCACCAGCGGTGATACAAGTATCTTCAAGAATCCCCTACTGGAAGAAACTGATTGCACATCAAGCCCCCCAGCAGCTCCTAGAACAGTCACCGTTAACGCCTCAGCAAAGATCGCCTGGAACTGGAGCATGAGGTCCTGTCCTTAGTGCAGGCAGGGGATGCGCCGAGCGGCAGACAAGGACGGGCTATTAACTGTGATCTGCTTTCAGTGTGGTTTAGAACCCGCCCCAGAGGGATCTTGGGGACATAAAGGAGGACCAGCCCCCCTCCAGTAAAGGTGGAAGAATGAACGGATGAGGTCGCAAAGGCGGTCTGAGTCTGCGAGCGACTCACACAATGTCTCTTTCAGCCTCTGTCGTCCTCTTTCACAGACATGGGGACGAAGTCCCTTGTATGCAGGGGAGAGGGAGTGAGAGGAGCGTGCGCATGCACATCTCCAAAGGTACAACCCTGGGTGACGGTCGCCGGCTGCGGTTTGCCGAGGGATTCGTGGCCGAGGCTGGAACCCCACAGAGAACGCGTCAGTCAGGCACAGAACTGGAAGAATCCCAGAGGCAGATTTTCCGAAGGACTGCTGGGCTCTGGGCAGATCACTCCCACACGGTACTTTTTATTCACGTGAGGTAAAGGTGGAATGAGTATCAACGTCAACCTCGAAGGTTGACAGCCTAAAGTGTGTTTGGAAGATGACAGGTGCAATCTTGGTGCTGGATCCAATGTCTCCGCCAACATGCTCTCATCTGTTCATTGAATCAATACTCTTGAAGCCCCTGTGTGTTTGTGTGTGTGTGTGTGTGTGTGTGTGTATTCTCATACACGTTCATATATACTTGAATATGTTCCTATTCATGAAATAGATATACTGATATTGATATTGATATATTCAAGTACACATATACTTATGCATATACACATACACATATATGTATGCATATACATATACATAAAATGGATTCTCTCTCTCTCTCTCTCTCTGCTCTTCCCCTGCTCATGCTTGCTCTCTTTCAAATGAATAAACTTAAAAGAGAGAGAGAGAGTTGAGGAGGGCACCTTTTGGGATGAGCACTGGGTGTTGTATGGAAACCAATTTGACAATAAATTTCATATATAAATATAAAAAAAGAGAGAGAGAGAGAGAGAGAGAGAGAGAGAGAGAGAGAGAACTTTTTGGAGTACAAGTTAGTCCTGGAGTCAGCACGGCCATGACAGACTGCTGTCTGACGGGCAGTGAGCGACTCATGGGGACTCTGTCAAAACGTGTCCCTTGGGCACTGAATGAGCACATATGGGGTTGGACAAAATGCACACACACAAGTACAGCCAGAGCCCAGAGGCTCTCAGGAAATGTACATTAGTTGAACCCAGGCAAGAAGACCAAATATCCCTGCTGCAGAAAGCCAAATCTTTTAAAAACTGGTTTGCATTCAAGTTTTTACTACAAATAAACTATTTTATTAGAAGACTCACTAAAAACATTTACAGGGGAATTTTTATAGCTTTGCTTGAATGTTGACTTTCTTGTAACAATGTAAACTATTGAATTCAGAAAAACATTAAGTAGGAACTGGAGGGGTTTTTGTTTGTTATTTTCTTTTTACTTCTTTAACATTTATTTATTTTTGAAAGAGCGAGAGAGACAGAGTGCGAGCAGGGGAGGGGCAGAGAGAGAAGCAGACACAGAATCGGAAGCAGGCTCCAGGCTCCGAGCCGTCAGCACAGAGCCGGACGCGGGGCTTGAACTCACGAACCGCGAGATCGTGACCTGAGCCGAAACTGGATACTTAACTGACTGAACCACCCAGCTTCCCCTTCTTTACTGTTTTCAATAAAACAACACCAAAAAGATCACTCTAAAATAAATATATGTAAGTATTTGATTCCCTAATGGGAGAGACAGGTAAGAATCGTCACAATGCCCTCCTCAAAAGGCGGTGAGCCACATCGCCTTTCAAAATCTTGTGTGGGCTCTTTTCTACCCCCACCCCCACCCCCCGCTCTGCCTCTTCTGGGTGCTGACCACAGTCCCCCTGCCATAGGTCAGCTGCAGGCTTTTCTTCTGTACCTGTGCTCTGCAAACACCTGCTTCTTTCTCTAGCCTTTGGGGAACCATCCCTCCGATTGCTGTGGGCACCGTTGCACATTCCCTGTGGGCTCTGTATCCTGACATTTTGTGCCCAAACACATTCTCGAGAGTTTAACAACCCAGAACGCACACAAAATGTGAATCCATTTTCGGCCGATAACGGAAAACCCTAAAACGGGACTCTGGCCCTACCTTTCCAAGGCTTAAGAAACTCGGAAGTCACTCCTCCCTCCCGTGTTCTTCGGTGAGTTTTAAAATTACGCGCTAAGACAGAAACGGTGACGATGTGAGGTGACGGAGAGCTCGCCATGTCCCAAGACACCCAAGTCCACCAGGCCATCGCTCACGCACCTTAAACGCACACAACGTTATACGGCAGTTACATCTCACAAGGGCTGGAAAAAATTAAGAAGAGTCCCTCCCCCAAATAAGTAAGTAAAATGAAACTATGTGCGAAACGTGCGCAGGCTGACCGCTCTGCTCTGAGGCTCGCGGCTCTGTCATTCTGCAGGTGACGCACCTGGGGACGGTCGCTGGAGGGGAGGCACCGTCCCCAAACCTCGGCCAAGATGACGAAGATTTGAGACAAAGGGAATTCTCCTCTCCCTGAGCGCCCGTAGGCACACCTGCTCACACTCACTCCCATTCACACACATGCTCACGCGTTCACACGTACATGCTCACCAGCTCTGGGCACCTCCGTCCATTCAGCCCCTTCCAGCCCCAGGTCGCCGGCCCCCTTCCCTCCGGCTGCTGATCTCTGTGACCCGGAAGGGGGGACACCTATCAGGGCACACACACCAACTCTCCCACCAGGTTAAGATGCAGCTTTGGTTTTTCCAGGGGAAGACATCCCGTTTAATGAGTCGAGCAGCTGACCGTCCCCAGCCCTGCTGCCCGCTGGCTGGTGCCCCTGCGTCGTACTGGCTACACCTTCCACCGACTCCTCAGCTCTGTGCCGGGAACAGCAAAGTGCGACGCCCACAGTAATTCGGAGCTCGTGGAGACTGCACTTCTGGGATTCACTTATCCCCCGGCCGTGTGCGGGAAGTCCTCCTGACCCCCCTCGTCTCCCGCGGTCCCGTCCGTGGGAAGAAGCACGTCCACCGCTCTGCACCTGCCCATCCGGACAACGGATGGCGAGTTGAGCCGGACGGAGGTCACCGCTCGTCCTCCTCCCACCTCCCCGGGCCCCTCCCTGACCCCTCTCCCCCTTGGCTCCCTCAGCAATCACGGGGACAGTCAAGCTTGGAAAAGGCTGGCTGACATCAGAGCTTGGAACACTAAAAACGAAGTGCAAACGCCCATCCTCAGTCCAGGTGAACGAAGGTAATTCAGTCCATCTGCCCCGTACACACACACACACACACACACACACACACTCACACACACTCACAGCCACAGACCCTCCTTTACCGGCAGGCCGGACGAGCTGGTCTCCACTGTCGGATGGGCTGCAAGCAGGAGGGACCTAGCGGTCGTGCCCATCGGCACAGCTCACGACCATCACGCCCGGGCAGCTCCAACGTGGCCCGCCCTCCTGGCCGCGAGCGGAGCACAGGCCACCAGCTTCTGGCCACCCTCACGTTGACACATTGCCTTCCCGTGCCCCCCCCTTCCTCCACCAAGGGAAAAAACTCACAGGAAAAGCCACCCACCAAAGATGAAGTTCGCTGAGAAAATCCCACCCTCGCTCCCCGGGATCCTCCGGGGACAAAGGGTAATTAGGGGGCGGCTGTGGAACGACTCCCGGCGTGCTTTTTAGAACTGACTTCCAATGTTCAGGTCCCCGCACCCCAATTCAGTCCTCCTCGTGCCTCCTGTCCTCCCTCCCGCCAACCCCCATCCCCCCAAACCCATCTCTCTGACCAGCTCCACACTGGCTGATGACAAAGCACCCCACAGGCTGCCTCCCTCCTCATAAATCACGGTGGCTCCCCGGACGGCGGCCGCTGGCTCTGAAGGAGGACACCGTATTATTTATGCTGCACTCACACACCTACGTACTGAACTCCGTATTTATTTATTTATTTATTTATTTATTTATTTATTTATTTATTTTCAACGTTTATTTATTTTTGGGACAGAGAGAGACAGAGCATGAACGGGTGAGGGGCAGAGAGAGAGGGAGACACAGAATCGGAAACAGGCTCCAGGCTCTGAGCCATCAGCCCAGAGCCCGACGCGGGGCTCGAACTCACGGACCGCGAGATCGTGACCTGGCTGAAGTCGGACGCCCAACCGACTGCACCACCCAGGCACCCCTGAACTCCGTATTTAAATCAGACAACAAAACAATGGTACCAGGGGAGGCAGATGAACAAAGTCCTGCCTGTCCTCCCCAGGCACAGAGCCTCAGGACAACCCACCGTGAGAAGGGAGGTCAGTACCCGGGACCAAGCACCAGTCCGCCTGCCGCTGTGCCCACACCAATGCCAAGGCTCTGGGGTTAGCAGATAACGCAAGGAAACCCAACGGAAACAGAATGTGGTTGACATTTTGTTTAGTTTCCCAAGAGCCAAAGAAAAGAAAAATGTCGGTCCGACCTGATCCTTTCCCAGGTCTGTTTGATTCTATGTGGTACTTACCAAGGAGACACTTCTCTGCAGAAAAGATTGGGAATCAGTGCATTACAACTGTTACCCAACAATAAATGACATCTGGACAGATAAAAAGAAAGATGCTTATTCTCTAAGTAAGCTGTACCTACGGAATACTAAACAAATCAATCCACACCCAACAGACTTTACTCTGGAACCATGTGGCTTTACTAGAAACGCATTTATTACTTACTTATTACAGTAAATCTTTCTTCCCCCTTTTTTTCTGAAGTTTCATTCAAATTAAATGATTTGAGAAAGCTTTTGAACACCAACTTTATAAACCCATCTCTGTGCAAGGTGTTCTATAGGATAAAGAGAAGTACGGAATAACAATGCCGTTTGCTCCAGGAACTTCCAAACCGCCTGATGGGTTTTCCTCATAAGGAATATTTCTAGCTGAAATTTAAATCCTCTACGGAAGCTTTAGGATAAATTTGTCTGTGCATGAAAAAAATCCAGAGCTTGTAGGATTTGAAAGGAAAACTTCACCGATGATTCTTGCTAAAAGCTGAATTTAATGTTGTGGCATGCCATTGACCTGGACAGAGATAGCACTCCGCTCCGGTGTGATTTCTGTGGTTCTCTGTTCTGTGTCCTGGGTAATCATCTGATTCTTTTCAAGTCTGGACTGAGACAAAGAGGTCAAATCTTTGTATCTGCCCCATCTTTCCTTCGGGGCACAGTTTCAGATCTGCAAGATCTGAGCAAATGCCCGGCTGGGTCACATCTTAATTAAAAAGTCCACGTTCAGTTTGGGGCCCTGCAGAAGTAAGACAAACAGATCTTGGAGTTCAGAGGAGACCATGAGAAAACAATAAGATAACTTGTGTCTCCACCTGGACAAACAGACCAGAGGCTCGGAGAACGTCGCAGGAAGGCATGATTGCGTGGAATGAGTGTGAAAGCAATTCTTACGTGAAGATATCTTTACAGAGTGACAGATGGATGTACTTTCTGTTCCCAACGGGGACTGTGATTGAAAGGGGTTGATTGAGTTTCAGCAGAAGGGAGGTAGGTCAGAGGTCAGATACCACGTGTGCAAGGAGAGTTTCTAAACAATGTAGTGAGTGTTTTTGTTTTGTTTTTCATTGTGTTGTTTTGTTTTTCTGAGAGAGCGAGAGAGAGAGCGAGAGAGAGCGAGAGCACGTAATCAGGATAGAGGGGCAGAGGGAGAGAGAGAATCCCATGCAGGCTCCATACTCAATGTAGAGCCTGACATGGGGTTCGACCCCACGAACTGTGAGATCACAACCTGAGTCAAAATCAAAGAGTTGGGGGCGCCTGGGTGGCTTGGTCGGTTAAGCATCCGACTTCGGCTCAGGTCATGATCTCACGGTCCGTGAGTTCGAGCCCCGCGTCGGGCTCTGTGCTGACAGCTCAGAGCCTAGAGCCTGTTTCAGATTCTGGGTCTTCCTCTCTCTCTGCCCCTCCCCTGTTCATGCTCTCTCTCTCTGTCTCAAAAATAAATAAATGTTAAAAAAAATTTTTAAAAAAATCAAAGAGTCAGACAGTCAACCGACGGAGCCACCCAGGCGTCCCTAGAGTGTTTTGTTTTGAAAGAGAAGTTAGTAATTACCTTTGTGTTTTCTCAGATGTCTGGAAGGGAGAGTTATAGACTGCCTGTTAACATCTTTCATTTTCTTCTTCCACAAAGATTTTTCCTCAAAGGACAGGCATAGATTGGAAGTAAAGGATTTTCCTACTCAGGTACTTTCAGGAATATATATTGTTCCAGAATCACAGTTTCACCAACTTTGGAGCGAGAGGACAGGTTCATTTTTCCACCCACCCCAAGTTGTCAAATGCCACATCTAAGCCATTTAGTTTGTTCCCCAACATGTCACGTAGTCTCTTTCCTCTTTGCTATTCCGTTCAATCTTCTACTGGAATGTGGAATGTTTTGGAATGTTCAGTTTCCCACCGGAAGTAGCGAACACCTGTCAAAGCCGTCTCTTGAGCACAAGCGTAAACTAAAGAAACGGCACGACAAAACCGCAGCCCTTCCTGTCTGCAGCCCGGGGTAAAGGTCAAGGGCACTCCCCCTCTGGCCTCAAGTGTGGGCAGAGGGTCTGTGAAGTTGGTAATGATGACACTGATGTCCCCACAGCCACTGGTCACACAGTTGGCTTGGGGATGCCCTAGACCCCTCTGGGAGCTGTGACGTTAGTCTTCCTGGGACAGAAGCAGCCCTCCGTGGGTGGAGCTGGGGACAGAGAGGGTGATGTCCCAACACCATTGGCCGATGTGTTCCCCGCAAGGCGACTCACAAATGGGGAAAGGGAGACAGAGCAGGAAAGTGAGCGAAGAGACGCAAGCTAGACACGTTCTGCAATCCCCTTGCCTCCCCCGGGTCACCCTGCTCCTGCCCTGTCATGAGATCCACGTGGCCGAGGGAAGGCACAGTGCACTCGGAACGTGAATTTCCGCTGCCATCAGAGGAGGCGAGGACACACCATGTGCACAGACACAATGCTGGAGGCAGGTCTGCACTGCAGGACAGGCTTGCCTGAATGTCTCCTGCCCCAGCACAGGAAGCGCAGGAAGCAGGTGCTCGATGGAAGTTGCTGGAAGGAGTGAGCGATCACTTTCAACCAGGCCCTTACTCCTGTCGCACTGAGCATGCACAGACCCAGTGTTCACTCCTCACGGCCACGGGACCGGTGACAGAGATCCCGGGGGTAACCACTCAAACTTCCTTGCCACGGATCACAGCTTTGCTCTTAAGAGCGGGGCGTCACAGAACCAAAGATGAGATCAGAACTCGAAGCTACACCTAAAAGGTTCACATTCAGAGAGCTCGAATTCTAAAACCATAAAGGCCTCGTGGGGGAATGCGTGGAAGAAAGAACAAAACGGATATAGCAAGTGGGGTCAGCACGCTCACTTTTGCCTACCCTACTGGTTTCCTTCCTAATCCAGGAATGCACGTGCCAAAACCAGTGGAATGGGAATCTCTACTTCCAGAATGTTCATTTTGCTGCCACAGGAAGAGGAGAAGGATGCCCTGACAGTCACACGTGCCCCGAGGTGGCATTATGTCCCAGGAGTCTGACTGCTTCTCGGGGCCCCAGGATCTGAAAGGCAGCGACACCCCTCCTTCCCGTGCTCCCACCTGGCTTAATGTTGGCTTTCATTTCCACAGGTGTTGCCCAGATACGCGGGTCTACGGAGAGTTCTTCCTGTGTGCTTTACAATAAAGAATCTTAAATTCTTAAATTAGCGTACAGATCAGATAGTAGCCAGAGACATAAGGAGAAAAGGCTCTGACCTAAGAATGAAGACACTCAGTCACAAACCTGGGAATAACATTCAGAGATCTAATGCCTTGTCCAAAATTTCACCTGTACACTGTGTGTGTGTGTGTGTGTGTGTGTGTGTGTGTGTGTGTGTGTGTAAGATGACACGTTAAGAAATGATGCCGAGCACTGGGGAGGCAAAGATAAACCAGTCACAGCTCTTATCTCGAGGAGCTGATACCTGAGATGGATGTGGTGGCCCAGGAGTTGGTGCTACACACGTCATCTAAGAGAAGGGCAGTCCGATGGTGGCAGAGACGGCTGGCTGTCACCCGCCAGGGCCTCCTCTTGCCTCTCCCCCGCCCACAACTCCATCCCCAGCACCCCTCACAAGAAGGTGTGGCCGCGGTCCAGCTTTGTGATGACAGCATGCTGGTGCCACTTAAGCCCCCGCTGCCACATTGGGCTTTGGGTGGTAAGGAAAACCGGGGACAGGGAGAAAAAGGGAGAGGAAACTTGAAGATTTCTGCATTTAAGGCGCACTGGTGATGAGAGAACAAGTAGAAGCCACGGCGGCTGGACAGGAGCACAGGGATGTTGAGAGGCTCGGGAGGCAGGGGTGAGGGGTCCGCCTGGGGTCCGTCTCCCGTCCCCACAGGTCACCAAAAGCACAGCCGCTGGACAACGCCAAGTCCCCACGGACACCCCCCCGGCCTCCTACCCCCTCCTCTTGGACAGTGGTCCTTAAGGCTCCATCATGACCTCCGAGAAGCTCAACTTTTGCAAATGCTGAGAATTTTCCCCGTTTTGCATGAAAATGGTTTCTCGCTCCCAACCCGGCTGAACACCAGACCTTTCGCTTTGACTGGCAAACCATTTCTAAGACATTTTTCCACTGAAGCTGAAGTCCTTGCTGTTTTTAACAAAATACGTTAGTTGTCATTATTAGTGTTAAATGCATGAGTGCACTCTTACCGAAGCACCTTCGTGACTCCCCCTGCATTCTGGCAGGGAAACCCGGAGAGGAACGCACCTGTTTGCGATGCCGTCGGTCAGGACAGGGCTCCTCATTATTGTCTTTCAGAGAAGCGACCCACGAGGACTAATACAGCTGACTGGCCACCATAACAGTTGTGCTCTGAGACCCTGCAGGGTCCCGAAGTCCTTCCACTTCTCCCCCCTCCTCCCTACCGCGGGGGCTCGGCTTGCCTTTCTTCCACAAACACTGACTTTGGGTCTTGGCTTACGTGTATCTGCGACAACCCTACCTGCCGGGCTCCAGTCCCACGTCCAAGCACCTGCCAACACCTTGCATGTTGTAGGGCATAACCGTAAGAAAAATAAAAACAAGAAAATCAGTGACTGAAGTTTCCTGAAAATCCTCTATGTGCTGAGCACTTATTCAAGAGCTTTTCAGGCATCACCTTGCTGATTCTTGTAACAGCTCTGGGAAGTAGTTTTATCGCTGCTCCCATTTTACAGATGACGGAACTAAGGCTGACGGGCACCATCAGTGGCCCCAGATCACACATCTGGTGAGTGGGGTGCCCATTATTTGATTTCAGGCATTTTGACTTCAAAGCCTCCACATCGCTATGGCTTTTATCCATTTTTTAGGGATATTCAGTGAAGACTTAAAGAAAATCATCTTGGGGCGCCTGGGTGGCGCAGTCGGTTAAGCGTCCGACTTCAGCCAGGTCACGATCTCGCGGTCCGGGAGTTCGAGCCCCGCGTCGGGCTCTGGGCTGATGGCTCGGAGCCTGGAGCCTGTTTCCGATTCTGTGTCTCCCTCTCTCTCTGCCCCTCCCCCGTTCATGTTCTGTCTCTCTCTGTCCCAAAAATAAATAAAAAACGTTGGAAAAAAAAATTTAAAAAAAAAAAGAAAATCATCTTGACTTCTATCTACGTTTTTAATGATTTTGATGTTGAGGCAAAGGTATAGGCAAACTCTTATTTTCACCAAGACCTTGCAGGGAAACGTCAGGCTGACTTTGCCGAGTAAAGAAACAGAACTATTACCGTAGTATTTTCTGGCAAGTGTGCTGTATTTTCTCTTTTAGTTCAAGCTGCCTGAATTCTCTAAGAAAGTGTCTAAGAAGTGTCTACAGGCTAAAGTTTCCAGACGCTTTGTGGGGCTTTTTTTTGGTCCTATTTTCAATGATCTGTTCTCTAGCCCTGTGCCTAAGGGTGGCCTCACAGAAGGCTCCTTTCATAAGCAAAATAATTATTCTGTAAAGCGAAGACCCTTGCTTTTCTACACGTCCTACTTCTTCCACCACATTCTCTTTATTTGGGGGTGCACCTCCATTCTCTCAGGTCCAACACGTTTGCTCTTCCCTCTGTGTACCTCGATCTTGTGCCTTGCGGTCACCTCCACGCCTCCTCTGTGTCTGACACACAGTAGGTATTAAGCGTTTGCGAAACAAAGAGGAACACTGAATTAATGGCATTGAATTCCCTGAAATACGATTCAAAAATGTTCATCCAAACGTGACCCCTCATGTGGACACGGTCGAAGGGTCAGTGCATTAGGAAGGATTAGTTTCAGCTCCAGCAATGAAAATACTCGAGTGACAAGCTGGTGAGCCCTGCGAGGGCTCAGTGCTGGTCTGCTGGGTCGAGCGCGGCTCTCTCTGGCTCAACGCCAGCAGAACGAACACCAAGGACACAGTTGGTAGCTTCCGACCCGAGTCTCTGCTCACAGGGTCCTCGATTTCAGGACCGCCCCGAAGTGGGACTGGATGCAAACTGAAGGACGTGAGGCTTGGGTTCTTTGTCACCGACCCTCGGGGCAGAGAGCCGGAGTAGGGGAGCCTTGGAGGAAAACAAGACAGGTAAGAGAAAGGAGGAATGGAAGAATATTTTCTTACCCAAACGTATTTGAACACTGTGTACGCGTGTGTTCTTGTCCCCTCTTCCTCTTACACATGCAGACGCTCATTCTGAACCAGGCAATGTGTCTGAAAGCTGATGGGGACCTTAGAAGCATCTAACCAACCATCTAACTTTGGGGTGGGGAGAGATCACCAAGGAGGAAACAAGCAAATCAAGCTACTTCACACTGAATGTTTGAAAACAGCATACCCTAAGGTCAGGCTTCCACGGGAGCAAATGCAGGCCCCCCCCCCCCACCAAGTACAATACAAAGACACCTGCCTACTATCAGCTACACCTTGGGTTAACCCACTGTGAACGGTACCAGCAGCTTACCTGACAGAGCCGGTCAAAGCTGTGGCCTTTCACTCCTGCCTGGCCCCAGACACAAAAAGCCCATGGCGCCGCTTGAGGGAAGCTGACCTGTCACCCGGTGGTCTGGAGATTTCCCAGGTAGACCAGGCTCCAATGAGCCAATCCTTTCCAGATCACTGGACCAGCAAAGGTAATCCACCTTCCAACACTGTGCCAGCGGCACACTCACCTGATGGCGGTACATGGGACCGACTGGGCTAGACGAGGCAGAATCAGTTCAGTAAGATGGGCAAAGCCGCTGAACATGAAGAGACACCAGCCTGTGCCTAAGAAGTCCTGTCCTCTAGCATCAAATGTAGACCAGGACCAGCATTAAAGCTCATATGTAAAAAATGAACAGTGCCCAACACTAAAGCTACCCTCGTTCATAGAGACAACAAATGCCCCACAGCCCTTATTCAGTCATGAGCCACCAGGAAGAATCCTCAGAGCATAGGAACAACCATTCCCATCGGTCCAAGGACACATGAGGTCAGACCACCCTACCACTGCACACGCAAACACACACGGGCACCACCGCATACCTGCCGGGTGACCCCCTGTCCGGGGGTGACCCCCTGTCGGTTGCCAAGACCCATCCGGCACCTGACCCTGGAGCCGCCCCAAGTACATGTGGACAAGTGCCAGCCTTCCGTCCTTCCTGCCCAACCCATGACTGGGGATGGAGCCACAGGACCGACCTAACTCCTCAGTTGACTTCACTTCTCTGTAATATAATGAGAAGCAGAAAATGCATCAAGGCTTCACGGGATTTCTTCCCAATCATGTCCGTGGGACTTTCCACATAGTTCACTGTAGATATGCCTACTTGGCTAAATTTTATTGAATGTTTAAAAAGGATTACAGGTCAGAGCAATGGCTTAATCTTTCTAAGATCTCTGTGAGCTATAAATATCTCATGCCATACCACAGAGTCCCAAAGCAGAGCTTGATTTCTCCCATGACTAACAGTGCCGTTGATTGGAACGAGGGAGGAGAGCCAAGGAGATTCAACCCTACAGAACAATTTCATTAATAAACTGCAAATAACTGTAAAGGAGAAAACATTCATTTTACTGTCAATTTTTTTTCTCTACATAGAGTTTTCTAATTAAAAAAAAAAAAGACAGAAACCTGTGCATAGCCCAATTTCTGAAGACACCATGACATCTATCCCAACTCGGGAATAAATTACAGTTGAACCCTTGAACAACATGGCGGCTAGGGCACCGATGCCCCTCGCAATTGAAAATACATATATAACTTTTGACCCCCCCCAAAACTTAATTGCTAATAGCTCACTGCTGATCAGATGCTGTACCAGGAACAAACAGTAGATTATCACATATTTTATATGCATCATATTCTATACTCTTACAATAAAGCTAGAAAAACTATTAAGAAAATCCTAAGGAAAAAGAAATATATTTGCAGTACCATAATGTATTTATCGAAAATATCAACGAGGGGCACGTGGGTGGCTCAGTCAGTTGAGCATCTAACTTGGGCTCAGGTCATAATCTCATGGTCCATGAGTTCGAGCCCCACATTGGGCTCTGTGCTGACAGCTCAGAGTCTGGAGCCTGCTTCAGATTCTGTGTCTCCCCCTCTCTCTCTGCCCCTCCCCAGTCACACTCTGTCTTTCTCTCTCTCTAAAATAAATAAACACTAAAAAAAAAAAAAGAAAAAAAAAAGAAAACTATCCACATGTAAGTGTACCCATGTACTTCAAGCCTGTGTTGTTCAAGAAGCAACTGTACATTATTTTATTTAAGAACATACAACATACTGGGGCTCCTGGGTGGCTCAGCCGGTTAAGCGTCCGACTTGGGTTCAGGTCATGATCTCACCGTTCGTGGGTTCGAGCCCCATGTCAGGCTCTGTGCTGACAGCTCGGAGCCCAGAGCCTGCTTCCAATTCTGTGTCTCCCTCTCTCTCCGTCCCTCCCCCGCTCATGCTCTATCTCTGTCAAAAATAAATATTAAAAAAATTTAAAAAGAAATACTGATTCTAAGGGGCACACACACCCCAGTGTTTATAGCAGCACTATCAACAATAGCCAAACTACGGAAAGAGCCCAAAATGTCCATTGGCTGATGAATGGGTAAAGAAGATGTGGTAAATACACACAATGGAGTATTACTCGGCGCTCAAAAAGAATGAAATCCTGCCATTTGCAACAACGTGAATGGAGCTAGATTATGATAAGCAAAATAAGTCAGTCAGAGACAAACAAATACCATATGATTTCATTCATATGCAGAATTTAAGAAACAAAACAGGTGAATACACGGGAAGAGAAGGAAAATAAAATAAGATAAAAACAGAGAGGGAGGTAAACCATAAGAGACTCTCAGCAAAAGAGAACGGACTGAGGGTGGGTGGAAGAAGGTGGGTAGGGGATTGGGCTAGATGGGGGATGGGCATTAAGGAGAGCACTTGCCGGGATGAGCACTGGGTGAATGGGGATGAATCACTAAATTCGACTCCCAAAACCAATACCACGCTATATGCTAATAACTGACATGAATTTAAATACAGTCTTGGAAAGTAAAAAGAAACGCAATACAGAACTAAATGTAAGAAACTATCAAATTTCTAGACGCAAACACAGGAAAAACACTTGGTAACCTTGGGTGAGACAAAATGTCTTAAAAAGGACATGAAAAGCAAAATCGTAAATGGCAAAAATGAGTAAAGTAGACTTGATCAAAATTAAAAGACTTTTCTCTTCAAAGACACTATTAAGGCCATTAAGAAAATTAAACCGGCCACATGCCGGAAAAAACTATTTGCAAACGTTGAACAACACGTATTTAGAAATCTTACAATTCACCAACAGAAAGGCAGGCAGCCTAATAATAAATTAGGATCTGCAAGGTCCCCCACCCCTCCGCTGGAAAAGTTACAGATGCAAATAAATTCACAAAATATATGCCACATGAAAGTCATGATGTGCCAGCTTCTTAGAAGTTAAACATGCTGTGACCATATGACCATCCATTCTAGTTCTAATGATTTTCCCAAAAGAAATCAAAGTCATGTCCACAAAACGACCTGTACGTGAATGTTTACAGCTTTATTCAAAACAGCAAGGGGCGCCTGGGTGGCTCAGTTGGTTGAGCGTCTGAGTCTTGATCTCGGCTCAAGTCACGATCTCATGGTTCCTGAGATCGAGACCTGCATCAGGCTCTGTGCTGACAGTGTGGAGCCTGCTTGGGATTCTCTCTCTCTCCCTCTCCCTTTGCCCTTCCCCCACACTTGCTTTTTTTTCTGTCTCTCAAAATAAATAAACTTAAAAAAAAAAAACCAGCTAAAAAGAGGAAATAACCCAGATGCCTTTTTATTGTCATAATAATAAAAGGAATGAACTCCTGATGCACAGGACAATACTGGTAAACCTCAAGGACATTTTACGAAAACAAAGAGGCTATCCACAAAAGGACAGACTTCATGATTCCACTTACATGAAATTCTGGATAAAACCAAAGAATGACTGTGACAGCAAGTCTGACAGTGACTCCCGAGGGCCAGGCTGTGGGGGAAGGAATTGACTGCAAAGGGGCAGAAGGAAACTGGTTTGGGCAATAAAATATTTTCTACTGCGACTGCGATGATGCCTGTAGGACTCTGTTCTACATCACTCAAAACTCATCAAACTGTCCTCATAAGTTGCAAAAATTTAACGAATGCGAATTTCAAGTCCATAAAGCCAGCTCCTGAAAAAATTGGATAAAGGAAAAGGAAGAAAAGTTGAGTACGAGCTTACTGAGGGAAGGAAAAACATACCAGCGGAAACCCCTTCGTTGGGACAAGTTCCGCAATTAGGGTGTCTTTCCGCCAAGTTGGGGAGTGTGATACCAGGCACCGTGAGAAGCACGGCTCTGGAAGTAACATTAATAGGGCTTAAAAGCAAAGAAACGAACACAAACTAAGGAACAGAATGGAGGCCGCCGGACAATTCCTCTCACTGCACCCCGTCTACACGATCCCGATGGAGCGGAGTCAGAGCGAGGAAGTTGCTCTTCCACAGGCGCAAGTTGAGCACCAGCAGAAACTGTCAAAATCGACTTTTTCGGGACTCTGGAAATTAACCAAAGGCTGGCAACAATCCGGGCAGCGTTTATGCCAGAAAAGCAGCTGCGTCCAGCCAGGACAGAGCTCCGCGTGGCTGTGACTCGCCCTGTTAGCGGACCTCCCCCTCCGGCTCTGCAGTTCACCCACACTAGCCAGGACGTTCCCTGCTGGGTGGGATCCAAGAGACATGGAGACACGTGCCCCCAGGAAACCCCACATGCAAATGTTCACGGGAGCGTTTTTCCTCACAGCCACACAGCGGAAAGAACTCAAAGGTCCACGACTGAGGGGTGGATAAACGAAACGTGGCTTCTGTGCCCTGGGATGTTACTCAGTCATAGGAAGAAACCAAGCTCTGACTCGCACAACACGGGTGGACCCTGGGAAGGACTACACTAAACGGAAGATGCCAACACAAATGACATCCCTGAGCATGATTCCACTTACACGAAATGTCCTGATATGCAAATCCGTAGAGATTAAAAGAAAAATTAATGGTCGCCAGGGGCCAGGAGCAGGGAAATATGGTGAGTGACCACTCACGGGGACAAGGTTTCTTCCCCAAGACAACAATATTCTAAAGTAAGATCACACCGTAGGTTACATAACGGTGAATACACTAAAACCCGTGAAATCGAACGCTGTAAAAATAACAAGTAATGGCTTGCGAATTACATGTCAATAACGTTCTGTATTTTATAACAACCGGCTTAAATAAAAAGACACACATCAAAAACATTAGAATGGTTGCCTTGGGGAATGGGAAGGGGGGCCTGTGACATGGAGATAAAGGGAGCCTTGCCCCGCATATATCAGAAGTCAGCGCTTGCGCGTGGTATTTACAAATTAAAAGGAAAATAAGATTTGCTCTCAAGCGAGGCCCCGCGAAGGTGGCTGCCCTCTGTCCAGGCTCCCTGCAGCCCCGTGCCCAGGATGGCGCTGTGGCCCCGGCTTGTCAGTCTGCTGGCCGCGCTGGGACTAATTCCACCTGCTGCTGTCTTCTTGCAAGATTCCCGGAGATCCTTGACCAGTCTAAGGATACCATCAAAACTCACCACTGTTCTCTCTGAGACTCAGGGTTTGGCTCCAAGGTGCTGATGTAAGCTCACTCAGTAGAGAGCTCCAACCATAGACTTTGATAATTCTGTTTTGGTCACATCCTGTCCGTTTGTCACTGAAATAATTATTCCTTCTCTGATTCCCCATCCTAAGCTTTAACAACCCTGACGTGTGTGCCCTGACAGTTTGTGAAGGAGAGTTACAACTGTCCCACACGCCCACACTGACGGTTCCACAGAGCTCCAACAACAGCACATCATGGCACTCGTGGCCCGTGATGGGAAACTGAGGCACTGAGCGAGAGGTTGCCCAGGAGCACGGCCACAGCTGAAGGGCAGCGCCACACTCCAGAGCCGGGGAATCATTCCCGGTGGTGCAGCTGATGGGCTCGTCCCCGCATCACCGCGAGGAGCTCGGGGTAATTTCAGGGGGGTTGCACCAATCTGTCACACTGAGGTCGGGTGCTCCTCGTCAGAGCCCTAACCCCGTGTCCTCGGTGGCTCCTAGCAACCACTGGGGTTCCAAATGCCAGATGCCTCCTTCAGGGAAACCGAGAGCTAAATGGCACAACACGTCATGCTTGACGGGGATGGAAAAGGGTCTCGCGTCTGGAATGCTGCACATAAACCCGAAGCCACCGACATCCTCAGTGAGCACGGGGCACGCAGACTTCTTTAAAAATGATTTTTTAATGTTTAATTATTCTTGAGACAGAGAGAGACAGAGCACGAGCAGGGGAGGGGCAGAGAGAGAGGGAGACACAGAATGCGAAGCAGGCTCCAGGCTGTCAGCACAGAGCCCAACGTGGGGCTCGAACTCACGAACCGGAAGATCATGACCTGAGCCGAAGTCGGACGCTCAACCGCCTGAGCCACCACCCAAGGCACGCAGAGTTCTGCAGGCAGAAGGAACCCCGAGGATGCTCTATTCTCCCTCACCTGCGAGGGCTGGATCTGACTTGGGGACAAAGGAGACCTTCTTCATTTTGGATGCCACCTCTTCAAAGAGTAGCTGTACTTCCTCGTCAACGAGGGAAATTCTGTTTCATCACTTTCCTTCACGGGGACAGGAGGGCAGGATGGCTGCCCAGTGTGGCCAGGGTGGGAAGAGGAAGGGAAAGAGACAGGGAGGGAGGAGAAGACACAGCAGCAAAGGAGCCAGTAAAGCTGCGTCCCCGCTCCCGTCCTCAGGGGTGATGAGTTCCCTCTAAGAACCATCGTAGGAAAACGTGCTGTGTGAACACCAGACCCACGGTCTCGCACACACAGTCACGCACATGGATGAAGCAATCGCTAGCACGGCTGGGTGTGGTTATGTCAGAAACACGTGCAGAGAAACATTTTTCAGTCTAATCACCTCACGACACAGAGATTTCTCCAACAACTGAGAAGCTTTTTGCCACCAGCAGAGAGAATGCTTTTGGGCTCCTGCTTCGCTTCCTCTCCCTCCTGAAGCTCCCACATCTGATCTGTCGCTGAATCGGGGGCTCCTCTCCCATCCACCCCTTCCTTCAAGTCCTACCCAACCCCAAGGGGCCACAAACTCACAAGTCCTTCTGGTGTGATTTTCCTCCACGGGCAAGTGAGCCCTCGCCAAGTTCGTAGCATCAGAAAATTAAAGGAACACCAGCTCAATATGAAAGAGGGTAATCCTTCTAGATGGTTCCTTCTGGGGGTATGGTAGTACCATCCACCGAGACAGACTCTGTAGGAAGAAGACAAAGTCTGCAGGGGCAGATGACGGGCTTCCTCTTAGAAACGCTTGTTGGCAGTTCTAGAACTAACAGCAAGCTCACATAAGGGGCTGGACGGAACGTGCATCATGATGGACGTGCTGGAGGAGGCCAAAGGAGTGGGTGAAACCCCGGAGACTGAGAGGAGGCATCACATAATTAACAGGACGGAGCTCAGGCAGGCTGGAAACACCAGGATCTGAAGTCCAGGCACACAAAGAGGAGTGGTGAGAAGCCCGAGAGACTCAGACGCTGTGCAGAAAAGACAACAGGGCGGGGGGGGGGGGGGGCCCAACTTCAAAGAGAAGCCAGTGGTCGCTACCGTCCAATTCACAGGAAAGAACAAATCGAACAAGACGTTCATTCTTAGCGCGCCAAGTGCCCCCTACGGCTCGGTCCTTTCAGAGACCCACGGCCGTCCATTTGGGCTCCTTTAACCAAAGTCTTATGAAGACCCACCTGAGCTGCCTTTAAACTGCCTGCAGGACGCCAGGACGCGGCTTCCCCGGAGAGAGGGCGCAGAGACACCTGCTTCTTTTCTCCCCAGCTACGCGCACCTCTCCCGTTCGGTTCGTGCCGGTACAGAGAGAGGTGACACACAGCAGCGGTCCACGTCGACAGGGAGGGGGCATCACCAAAAGGAAGCGTTCTCCGTAATGCCCGAGCCCGGCCTGCCCACCCACAGGACCAGCACCACCCGGCAGGCAGATGGCGAGGAAAGGGGCAAGTCGGGCTCCCCCAACGCCTCTTGCAGAAGCAGCTTCAAAGAGGTCCACACTCAGCTTTGGGGGGTCCCTGACTCAGGCTTAGCCAGGCTCCTTGGGTTTGCACCCGCACCCTGAGGACGAAGGGCCTGCCGAAGAGCCAGACAGCATTGTTCCCAGCAGCCCCGGGCACGGCTTCCCTCCTTCCTGGACAACCTCTCTTTAGTCTGAGACTTCTTAAAAATAGCTCTGAGCTCTCTTCAAAGACTCCTGGTCAGAAAAGGCATGGTAGGGATAATCGCCTCTATGGAAATTCAAAGCACAGCACAATTTTCCAGCTGCCTCATTAATATGCCTCCACGCCCGACAGGACACCCTCCGGACAGTGTTCACGAAAACACCGGACGCCTTCCTGGAGGCACACCAAAGGGAGAGCTCCGTGTGTCCTGGGGCAGCGGTGAGCCCGCACATCACCCAGTGACTCACGGCAAGCAGGTCACAGACCTGGTGACCCCGGCCCGGCAACCAGGGACCCGAGCAGCTGGCACACATCGTTTCCGAGACGGAAACGGGCCGCTGGGGGGTGAGCCGGGCCGGGTGGTATTTTGCCTAAAGTACCAACAAATGATCACCGAGCTCCGTGAAGGAGCTGCCGCATTTCCTTTTTCCTGTGACAAGATAAAGTCCAGTGTTGCCCAGGGCTCAGTGTTTCCACTTGCCCTCACCCTCAACCATCACTGATCTCTGACAGTGACGTGAAAAGCAGGTGCCTCCAGCTTCACAAGTTGGTCTGGTTCTCTCGAGCCACACGCCACAGGCAAACTTCGGGGGAAGAGGCTGGAGGCCACGAAGTTTGCCTGACTTGGACGGCGGGCTGCTCGAAAGAGCCAGGCCAACTCGTCTTGGCCAACCGAAACCATGCCTTCAGCGGGTAGGACGGAGGGCACAGCCAGAAGCCAGCCTCGTCACCGCGGGACACCAGACCCTTGCGTCACGCACCTCCTGTTCTACATTTGGCTCTGCGTGGCCTGGGCTGTATTCACCCACCAAAAACCTATCTTCCAGGAATCAACGGCTGCCCCCGACTTCTGAAGAGACCCAAAGGAACCCATCACAGAATTCCAAAGAAGGCGTACAAAACCATTCACGCAATGATCGCCACATGCCGAGGAGGGCGGGACTCAGGGGAATCACTATTTACAGTAGATGTGATAGAAAAGTTGGCTTCATTACAGTCCCTCCTCCCCTCTGTGCACTTGACAGAGGCGTGCACGTGGGCTCAGACGTCACACTGAAAGAAATCACACGCGTGGACGTGGCTTCCCAGGTGCTCCCTTAACATAGCACGTACTTCAAAAAACATACCCGACAGAAAAGGGGAGGGGAGGTGTGCCCAGGAATTCCCACCCGGGTGGTGGGACTATCGGTCGGGGCCGCCACTTTGGAGGATGATGTCCTTTTCCACTTAAACGTAAAGCCACGTAACTTACAGTCCGTCTGCTATGTTTCTTGGTTTCTCTGCGGGAGGAACACCGGACACATAGACGCAGGAAGAATATATAAAGATGATCAGGGTGGCGGTTGTTGATCAAAACAAAAATCCGGAAACCGTCTGCGTGTCTTTCGATAAGGGAATGATTATACTGGCTAATGGCAACCCCACGTTACAGTTTGGAAGAAGGAGGGGAGTGTGTGTGTATGTGTGTGTGTGTGTATGTGTGTGTGTGTGTGTGTGTGTGTGTGTGTGTGTGTTCAAAGCTAAGTCGATAAATGGATGTCACCACGTCATACTGTCGGGTGACACAGAAGTCGAGAGAAAAATACCTCGGTATACTAATTACGTAAAAAAAATTACACATACACAAAACTGTACCAATATATATAACTACCCAAATGTGCACATTCATGTGTACATGCATGTGTATATACATATAAGTATTTATGTATATAAATTTTAATATACTTATATAAGCATTAATATTATTTAGTATGCTGATATGTAATTAAATATCACATTAATATTCTATATATCTAAAGGCTAGAAATTTACATACTAAATAATGGTAGCAATTTCTTCTAGGAGTTCCTGAAACAAAGGCCATGGGGATGATGGAGATCACTTCATACCTTATGTTTTATTGGTTATTATTAGGATAATGCATTCGTATGTTTTTTTTAATGTTTATTTTTTGAGAGAGAGAGAGACAGAGTGTGAGCAGAGGAGGGGCAGAGAGAGAGAGGGAGACACAGAATCCGAAGCAGGCTCCAGGCTCCAAGCTGTCAGCACAGAGCCCGACGTGGGGCTCCAACCCATAAGCAGTGAGATCATGACCTGGGCTGAAGTCAGACACTTAACCGACTGAGCCACCCAGGCTCCCCACATTCATGTATTTCTTATGTACTTAAACGAAAATTATAGGTACCTATGAGGAGCTTGGAATAACATGACACAAGCAATTGCCTTGTTTCACACATTTAATGCCTATGCCTAGGAAAAGGTACTCAGAGAAACCAAAGCAAACTAAAAAGACTCAAAAGATTTAAAAAAAAAGTAATTATAGGGGCGCCTGGGTGGCTCAGTCAGTTAGACATCTGACTTCAGCTCAGGTCATGATCTCGCGGTCCGTGAGTTCGAGCCCCACGTCCGGCTCTGTGCTGACAGCTCAGAACCTGGAGCCTGCTTCGGATTCTGTGTCTCCCTCTCTCTGCCCCTCTCCGCTTGCACTCTCTCTCTCTCAAAAAAAAAAAAAAAAAAAAAAAAGCTTTAAAAAAAGAGTAATTTAAAAATTTTGGGATATGATTTGTCATTTTCGATGTAAAGAACACGCAACTTATATCTGTCCACATATCTTATATCTGCCCACTGTCCCCATCTTCCCCTCAAAACACACACACACACACACACACACACAGAGTCAAGTGTGCATGTGTACATTTCCGCACACACAGTCAAGCACACAGGACTTAGGGACAGAGGGCCACCCTAAAGGCAGTCCAATCTACTCCCTCCACAGATTTCCTGCCAAGCACTTGTGAGACTCATTCAACACCAACAGTGCCACGGACTTGATGGAGCCCAATTTCAGACCTTAGGCATATGCTTACAGACAGAGAGAGGGAGAGAGAGAGAGGAGAACAGAGGATGGTTAAAAATAACAAAAAAAGAAAGTGGAGGAATAAAGATCACTTGCATAATTACACCCGGAAGTAGGATTTGTCACAGACCTAGGCACGGATGTCTTTGCAACCAGCAACCCTGACACGAAAACAGAGTTGAACGGGAATTCTGTTTAGTGATTTCATAGTGGGAATTAATCAGGAGAAAAAGGTAACAATTTGGCTTTCCACCCCAAGCGTCCGGAGGCAATGTGTTTCTTTTACTGTCTCCACAAATCACATCTTTCCCCTCAGGATGCGGCTACAAAAAAGGCAACAATTTTAGTCCACCCCAAAATATGGTAACAGCAGGGGTGACCCCACAGTGGTTCCACCGGCTAGTGAGCACTGGGACGCTTAGATTCATTTAGGACCCCGCGACCACAAGCACGCTGCGTGCAGGGGAACAAAGACGCTGCAATCAAACTCTGCAGAGCGGAGGTCAGGAGGCTGCTATTTATACGACAGCAAGAAGAAAAAAAAAGGCTGCAACTTATTGTTATTGTCATTCTCTTACCCTTAGTGACCATCACAGCAGCCCCCAAACAGAAGAGAAAGGAGGCCAAGTTCTTGGCTTGCCTTTGAAATATGCCACAATTAATTTCTGCCACCAAGTGCCTTTCATTAGAGAATCTCTCCCTCATTTCAGCACGTGAACACATGTATCCCCTCGACGGCTCTCTCTGCCAAGCAGGTAAATATTATTACAAGCGGAGGGAGCGGGGGAAGGAGGTACGTACAGGGCTGACTGTGTTCCAAGTGCTTGGGCAGCAGCTTTGGGGGTTTTTTGTGGTTTGTTTTTTTTTTAATTTGCCCAGGTTCACAGTGCCGAGCTGAGGCCCTGAAGGGGCAGAGGGCCCCTCTCTATACACCCCAGGAGACGATCCAGATGTGCAGGGACAACTGGCAAGGGGCCTTCTGGAGGGGCAGGGCCAAGAGACCCCACCCACTTTGAGCGTTGTATCTGCTCCTGCTGACCTCCCTCCTGCCCAGAGATGGGGGCTTGGCAGGGGGAGGGGGGGGCGCAGAGAAGAACTCTGTGCGCACAGGGAGGAGGAAGCTGATTGTGCCAAGCCTCATCTGACGATCTTAGGGTTCCAAATCAGGTAGCAGACTCAAAGGAAATAGATGTACCCCGTGTTAGGCAAAGCCCTCCACCTTGGGGTGCACCTGCAGGTGTAGGGGGAACCCAGGCAAGCTCTCCCTGCTTCCTGGGCTCCCCACCCACCTCACTTCCCAGCCTGCCTTGCAGCTAGGCAGGGCCCCAGGACTTATTCTGCCCAGCAGAAGGGGATGCCTGTTGGGATCATCAAACCCCTCCCACGTGGGGTCCTCCCGGCACTTTGCCTCCAGGGGGTGGAGTGGAGCAACCCTTCCTGAGGACGTCACAAGAAATGCGATGGATGAACGTGGCAGAGACGAGGTAGGGGCACCTGCCCCACTGACCTATCACACCGGCCCGAAGGAGATGCTCGCTGTGCCTGAACCCTCATTTATTCGGGGGCCCCTGTACCCTAGCAGTTCGCCTGCCCTAACTGCAGTGAGGCATAGCACCTGCCCGCAATTATTGACCGAAGAGCGTGGGAACTCTTCGACGAAGTTAACACACTGCTCCAGAGGAAAGAGGAACGGGAAATAAAACCAGGCAGATCTGAATGTTTTATCTGCAAACACCAAACACAGAGAGCGGACGGCAGGAAGAGTAACCCTACCTTGGTTCGAGTCGGCAGCTTCCCTGAACGAACTTGTGGGGTAAACCACGTCTCTGCTCTCCCTCAGCCCCACGGTCTCCCCGGTAAATGGCAGGAGGGGGGTCCGGCGGTGGGAGTGGGGGGAACTCTTTGGGTGGCTCTCCCTGTCCACCCTCCATGTGGTCACCTGGGAAACGAGCGGACTCCCTGCAGGCCTGAGCTCACCCACCTACACAAGGACACCGTGACATCTGGCTTTCTTCCCACCGGACGGCCTGTTCCTTCTGCAGTCACCTGGGAGGAAGCACAGGTGCGAGGTGCAAGGCGCCCCCAGTCCTCACACGGTCCCTCAAATCCGATCCTCCTTTCCCGACATGTCGGGACCATGACTACCATGCCACCTACTGTCCCCCCCCCTTACCCTTGGATTCAGGACCAGCATGAGCAGGAACTTACAGATACACTTATCCAAAGCTCTTATAGCTTCATGATTAGCGTGTAGACTAAGTTCACGTGTATTTTACATTTATTTTATCTTGTGCCCTATAAACCCTCAGCAAGCTCTCACCCGGAAGGCAGCTTCAAGGCGCTGGTTGGGACCGACGCAGACGATGGGCACAGTGGACAGCCACAATGCTCGCATGACACAGAGGCTCCCAGCAGCCCAGGGAACCGACAAGGCCCCGCGCTGGGGCTGGGGCTGGGGCAAAGGAGAGTTTGAGAAACAGGTTCCGTGCTGGCTCAAAGTGCAGAATTCTGCCCAGCAGCTAAGTCCTGCTGCTGTCCTGCGGACGAAAATGCCAGGCTGGGTGCAGCCGGCCATGTGGGAAAGCCGTCTGGGACCTGGGCCGCCCCTGCCCATCACAGACTGGCTGCACGTGGCCATCCCCTGGGCTGTCCGTACCCCTGGAGCTGGCACAGCCATGGTCACGCTCACCTGACCCTGAGGACTGTTTTCTCTCTCCCAGGACAAGCACGTCCGGGTGGTTCAGGCCTGTCCTCCCCAGCCTCCCGGGGTCCCCTCCTCCGGGGTCTGTCCGGGGCAGCCCAGCCTCCCCTGCACGGTGGCCTTGCACAAGCAGCACGCATCGGGGTCTGAGCAGTGGAGGACATCAGGACACCCCAGCCCGGGACCCACCCCTCCTCCCCCAGGGACGCAGCCCAAGCGTCCACGAGGGGCCCGGCTCCTACACCAGGTCACGTCCGAGCGCCCCTCGGCCTGGCCCCGGCGCTCTCGGTCAGCGAGCACCTCGCGCTGGACCTCCTGCACCTGCGACACGCGGCCCAAAGGCAGGTCTGTGGCTCTCTCAGCTTCACCGGCCGCCCCTTAGGATCACGATCCAAAGGAACACGGACAGGACGCAACGGAGGGCTGAATCGGCTGTTCCACGCCATTGCTATTTCTTCCCTGGTTACCCGCAGGTTTAATGACTCTACCCGAGAGCGAACGCTGGTGAAAAGCGTAGGCTCTGAAGCCGCACCTCCCGGGCTCAGATCCCTGTGCCCCCGGTTATTACTTGTGTGGACTCTGCCAAGTCGCTTCACATCTTCTGTGCCTCATTTTCTCTGCCCTAACCTAACAGCAGTAATGGAACCGACGCTAATGACAGTCGTGAGATTAAACGATGATGATGGTGGTGACGCCTTTCTTCTTGCAAGATTTTACGTGCCCACCAAAGCTGTTTCTGGCACTGTTCACTACAACAGGGTGAAGCATAGAGGTCCGGGGTGGGTTTCCGATGTTAATCCACACTCCACTGCCTTATTTTCCGGCACGTTCTTCTCCGACTCATCCACGGCAATACCAGGGGAAAAAGGCAGTAACGCCCCACGGAGCCGCAGAGATTCCACGGCTAGTGTCCTGCGGGCTAAATAAGTCTTAATTTTTTAAAGTCAACTGCCAACACTTAAAAGTTTTGGGGCGCCTGGGTGGCTCAGTCAGTTAAGCGTCTGACTTCAGCTCAGGTCACGATCTCGCGGTCCGTGGGTTCGAGCCCCGCGTCGGGCTCTGGGCTGATGGCTCAGAGCCTGGAGCCTGCTTCCGATTCTGTGTCTCCCTCTCTCTGCCCCTCCCCCATTCATGCTCTGTCTCTCTCGTCTCAAAAAATAAATAAACGTTAAAAAAAAAATTAAAAAAAAATAAAGTCAACTGCCAACACTTAAAGTTTTTAAATTTCATGTAATAATCCACCTAAGAGCTTATCCAAAAAACAAGGAGTTCTGGGGATCCTAGGGACCCTGTCCCTGCACTGTGACATTTGGTTAGAATTTTCTCTGGACGCCGGTGATCTCCAGGTCTCCACAGCCCCAGGCGGCACCCTAACCAGCTATCGCTCCGGACTCCCTGCTCTCCTGTTTCCTACTGCCTGACCCTGGTGGGCACTGCCTTCTCAACCTTTTGTCCGATATCATTGCTCTCATGCATCCACCATGCTCAGCCTTCTTGAAAACTTGGGAATATCTGCACCGGAAGCAGGGGCTTAGACCCCTCCAAGAGTTAACAGATGGCCATGGGGAGGCACACACTAAACTTGTCAGAAATTTAAATTTTTGCTAGTTTTGCAATGTGATTTTTCAAGGAAAGGAAATTCTTCAGGAGTGAACATCTCTGGTGACGGTTGGCTAGGCAGGTTGTGTATATCTTGTTCAAAGGGACACACACCATAGTTGCGATGGTTAAAAGTTACAGACACACATCGTAGCCGCGCTGATTAATGGTATATGCCCACGTGTCTAAGCTACAGTAGCAAGCTGTTTGGTCCAACACTAGTCTAGATGGAGTCTGCAGATGTGATGAATATCTACAACGAGTTCACTTTTTTTTACGTTTATTTATTTTGAGAGAGAGAGCATGAGCACGGGAGGGGTGGAGAGAGGGGAGAGAGGGAATCCCAAGCAGGCCCTGCAATGTTAGTGCAGAGCCAGGCATGGGGCTCACTCCCACCAACCCTGAGACCACGAAATCGAGAGTCAGATGCTCAGTCGGCTAAGCGTCCGACTTCGGCTCAGGTCATGATCTCACGGTTCGTGAGTTTGAGCCCCACATTGGGCTCCGTGCTGACAGCTCAGAGCCTGGAACCTGCTTCGGAATCTGTGTGTGTGTGTGTGTGTGTGTGTGTGTTTCTCTCTCCCTGCCCCTGCCCTGCCCCTGCCCCTCCCCTGCTTGCTCGCTCTCTCTCTCTCAAAAATAAAGAAATATTTAAAAAATTTTTTAAAAAGCCAGATGCTCAACCAACTGAGTCACCCAGGCACCCTACAACAGGATCACTTTTAAGTCAAGGGGATCACCTTCAACAGTGTGGGTGGGTTTCATCCCATAAAACAAAGGCCTGAACAGCAAAACCTCATGTTTCCAAAAGAAGGAACTCTGCCTCAAGACCATAACGTAGAAGTCAGCACCGAGGGGCGCCTGGGTGGCGCAGTCGGTTGAGCGTCCGACTTCAGCCAGGTCACGATCTCGCGGTCCGTGAGTTCGAGCCCCGCGTCGGGCTCTGGGCTGACGGCTCGGAGCCTGGAGCCTGTTTCCGATTCTGTGTCTCCCTCTCTCTCTGCCCCTCGCCCGTTCATGCTCTGTCTCTCTCTGTCCCAAAAATAAATAAACGTTGAAAAAAAAAATTTTAAAAAAAGAAGTCAGCACCGAGTCCCCACCCCGCTGGCTTACCCTGCAGACTTTAGACTCGCCAGACCCACCGCTGCACGAGCCAACTCCTTAAAATAAATCTTTCTTGTCCAGAATTTCCTGCCTCAAAAACCAAACTGCAAAAGTAACACAACTTAGATTTCTAATCTACGTGTGTCCACACAGACGTGCACATACACACGCACACACACGCATGTACACACGCCGTGGGTCCTGTTTCTCCAGAGAGCCACAACTGATGACAGAGTAACAACACCCCTGAAATCCCAGAGTCTGGTCCAGGTGATCAGGTGACCATTCGTGTCCCAGGTCTGTGGTTTTATACAGGAGGAAACTGGGACACTGAAAAAAATCAAAGACTTGCCCAGATGGTGTGTAAGTTAGCAGGGGACGCAGGGCGAGGTCTACCCTCACGACCCCTCCTGGACACCATCTACCTTCTGAACCACAACGACTCCCGAACTAGCTTCAGTGAAAACACAGGGTATTCTGAGGCTAAAGACGGGAGAAATTAGAAATTTTTTTTTAAAAAAAAAAAAAAAAAAAAAAAAACACAGGGAGATCTGTGTTATTGAGCCAGTTCTATCTCTAACCAGCTGTGTGACCTTAGACAAATTACCCCAAATTTTCTTGTCTTCAGTCTCCTTATCTGTGAAGCGGAAGCAATAACACAAACCCTTATTTAATTCTTGTGGTTTTGAGGACAAAATGAAGTAACAGATTTGAGGGCACTCTGGAAGTTTAAAGCAAGATGAAGAAATGTTTTGACAGGTAAGTGAGACCACCAAATAAAAAAAGAGATAATAGCAGTATTCATATTTCTTTTTAGTGGTTTTCAAAGACTGACTTCTGAACTACCAGGTTTCAGCGCTGCATAAACACGGGCCCTTATCTCTCCCCCGCCTCACTGCACTGTAAGATTATAAAAGAGAACATGAAGATTCTTCTAGGAAAAGATTTACAAAAATAATTTTCTCCCATATTAAGATATACTTGACTATGCAAAGATTTAGAGCTTTCTATGGGAAGCCTTTTAAAATTGTAGCGGGCTGACTTCTGTACTTGACAAGACCTTGAAAGATTGCGGGGTGTACAAATTTTAAGCATTCGCCATAAATTGTTATAACTGAATGCTTATTTTCATTTCAAGTTCTCATGGTGAAGGATGTGATTTATCATGCCCTAGAGATTTAGCTGAGACTTATAAACTATTAATAAAATAAGTATGGAGTGTGGGAAGGGAATAAATGTGCCTTTCGAGATGTCCTTTCTTCACTCAAAGGAGTCAATACGCCAAGAGATGCACACAGGCTCTCGGGTCCCCACGGCCAGCCAGTCTAGGGATGTGCAGCTGTAATAAATTCAGGGCACATCCCAGTCAGGATTTGGCAAAAACAAATTGCCCTTCTCGATGGAATCCTTTCAAGGAAAAAAAAAAATTAAACATTCTATTTGATTTCCATACACTACAGAGAAGTAAAAATCTGGATTTGAATCCCAGGAAGATTCATCCAATGATACGTCAACTTCCTGTACAACTTGGAATCAGTTGCTTCATCTTCCTGGGCCTTACTTTAAGCCTCTGTAAATGGGGGACGATGAGATCCATTTCCCAATACGAACGCGAGGTACTCGTGGACAGTAGCTACATAGAATAAACCCAAGTGGCGGAAAAGTGAGCGTGACTTGGCATCAGGCAACAGGTCTCGTGTTCTACAGGTGGAGATGTCACCACATCCAAAAGACAGACATCCCTCAATCCAGAGCCATCCCACAGGGTCATGAGATAAATTCGGCAAGGTCTGTGTGGTTCTGTCGCTCCTGGGGACACACCTGCGAGTGGACATTCCTTACGCCCGGTGCCAGGACAGGGAGGAGGATGTCATCCAACCTCATCCAGCCCCTCACCCACCCGGGCGTAAATTCCTCCACGGTGGCGAGCGACGCGCGTTCAGTACCAAAGGTGGATGCGTCCGTCCTCGGGTGACGGGCGCCGATGGAAGGGACTCGGGCAGAGCAAGGTAGCTCCCAGCAGCCTGGGCCCATCAAAGTAAGGGGTGGTGGCCCCCTCGGGCTGCCTAAGAGACAGCAAGGTCCCGCAGACGAGACACAGCGGCCACGAGAAAGCTGCTCTCCGCAGGTCAAGGCATTTCCCCCACCACATCCTCTGTGTCCTCCTCCTGCCCGACTTCCCGCGAAGCCCTTTTGGCCCAACAGCATCTTGCCATCAAACACCAGCGCTTACAGATCCTTCCTGATGGTTCCCGCCATGGTTCCGCGGCCGGCCGCATCCCTGCTGACTCTGTCGCTGTGTTTGTGGGCACAGCGTCCACACTCACCGACTCGCGCCCCCCCCCCCGCCCCTTATGCTCAGACGCTCTCCCCACGACGGGCATTCTCATCAGCCTTTCTTGCCCTCTGGCATTCTGGATCTTTCCCTCCTCCTGAATTTCCCCTTGGCCGCATTCACTCTGCTCACCTCCCACCACCCTTCGCCCTCCCTGCGGCTTCGCCTGACAAATGTTGGCTGTGCCCCAGGTGCCCTGACTCGGTCCTCCCTACTCTCCATAGAGTCGTGTCCCTGTGGCATCCGTCCCCACAGCCGCACCAGGGTCCCCAGCCAGATCTCCAGGGCGATGTCTCTCCAGGTACCAGTCCTGCACATTCAAGCAGCCGCCTCCTGTCCCAGCACTGATGTGTCCCTCTCAGCCTCACTTGCTCAGGGCTATCCCCGTGTCCCCTGCCCCGTCTCCACTCACTGCCCTCAGGGAAGGAGGCCAGCACCCAGCCAACTGTCAAAGTAGGAACCAAGAGACATCTCTGCCCAAGGCTCCTCTGCCTGCGAGCAAGTATGAAGTCTCAAGCCCACCACTAAACAGTGCCTCTGCCCCTCTTGTGCACCTGCTCCCCCGTGCAGTCACGCCTGCCCGAAGATGGCACAAGCTTCCAGGACTTTCTCTCACCGGCCTGTTCTGCACCTGCGGTAACATCCTGACACCTGACGAGATCCTGGTACTGCCTCGCTCCGGGTAACTCCATGGCTCCCCATTGCCTACGAAATCCCTCTGCATGATGTAGGACGGTCGGCACATCCTGGCTGTGCCTCTGGGTCCGACTCCGACCTGACTGGTCCCATACCTTCTCGTCTAACCGGTTACACCGGCAGCTGCTGCCCCTCAGCCCGGCAGCCCCTGGCACCCCAAAATCCTGGCAACTTACAATCCTCGGCTTTTCCTTTTAATTCCTTAAATCCTCCCTCACCTGTGAAAGCTTATCTGCCCTGCTCCTTCCAGGAGCCCCTCTCCCACCTCGAGCCGGCTCTAACCGCCACCCTTTGTAGTAAACTTCAGAGTCGTGGCTGTTCCTCTGTCTGTGCCCCCACTGGACCCCAAGCCTGCTTCCCTGCTCAGCGGCCCGCGGCTCCTCGGCCCCGGCCGAGGGAGGAGAACACGAAGGACTGGGTGAGTGGATGGTTCCAGATTAGCCTCGAACCTGCACCGGATCCCCCAGGACTGTCCACGCACCCACCAGACTCTTCAGAAGCCCTTCGCATGGTGCTGAGTGTCTTTTCGCCTGCTGTCCCAACGTTGAGATGGTTTCAGCTCGACACAAGAGGAATCGTCCACCTTCCCCACGGCGGGGGGGGGGGGGGGGGGGGGGTGTCTATTTGCACCCCTCCCCCCCCAGGGAATTCTTCCAAATGAGCAGAGGAAAGGAAGGCTTCTAAGGAACACGCACAGTGTGGGGAGTTAAGTCCAGAGCCAGAATCACAGGAACAGAGCCTCAACCTTTAGGCGAGTGAAGAATCAGCTGGCTCATTCCAGAAGAAACACGAAGCCAGGATCTCTCGATTCCCTTTGACAGATTCCACCCCCCTTCCTGCTTCGGACCTACAGATATCTACAAGGAGACGCAGCGCGGGACCTAGAGAACGTGCTTCTCAAGCAGGCTTTCCTAGCAGCACGGAGACCACAGACCATACAAGCCTGACTCGCAAGAACCGTTTTCCCTGGAGGCCCGGGGAGGCTCAGTCGACTGAGCGTCCGACTTCGGCTCCGGTCACGATCTCACGGCTCGTGAGTCCGAGCCCCGCGTCGGGCTCTGTGCCGACAGCTCGGAGCCCGGAGGCTGCTTCGGATTCTGCGTCTCCCTCTCTCTGCCCCTCCCTGCCCATGCTCTCCCCCACCCCAAACTGGCACTAAAAAAAATTTTTAAAGTTAAAAAAAAAAAAACAAAAAACCAGAACAGCTTCCCCCGAGGGCAGAGGGTGAGGGTTTCGGCTGCAGGGACACAAGGGCTGGGTCTGTCGCAGCAGAAGCGTCGGGGCAAACGGACCACACAGTCTGTGCCTTGCAGAACCATTACTTGGGGCGCCTGGGTGGCGCAGTCGGTTAAGCGTCCGACTTCAGCCAGGTCACGATCTCGCGTGATCTCCCGTGATCTCGTGTGAGTTCGAGCCCCGCGTCGGGCTCTGGGCTGACGGCTCGGAGCCTGGAGCCTGTTTCCGATTCTGTGTCTCCCTCTCTCTCTGCCCCGCCCCC
>NW_024412700.1:2429255-2467704 GCF_014898765.1 Herpailurus yagouaroundi | reverse complement strand
AAAAAAAAATTTAAAAAAAAAAAAAAAAAAAAAAAAAAAAAGAACCATTACTTTTCTCCCCCTCCTCGGAGAAAAGGACCCCACGCTGCTTACACTGAATCTCGGCTGCCGTGCTCACCAGCTGCGTTTCCAAGCGTCCATCAGCGTGTGCAAGGAAGGCGGGGGGGTCTGCTCACACCCACTCCTTGTGCGGACGGGCTGGGCGCGGGTCGCTCGGGGGGCCCGGGGACCGAGCGTCAGTGGTGTCCCGTCTCCAAGGATCAGAACCGCACCAGCTCACAAATGAGTCCGGCTGACGCTTTTAGGACTCGCTCCTTCATGTATTATTCTGTTTCAGGTGTATGCATTTTGAATTTATCTCTCAAAACACGGAAAATGAAGTGTGGGCTTTTCAAGAGTAGAGACCGCACGCTTTCCCTTTTTATCTCCGCTCCCAACTTGGAGGGATGTGATGACACGACCTACATCTGAATCGCAATGGCTCCTCCGGGTGTCTTTAACTGTCCCTACGTCTTCAAGCCCTGCTTCTATCTCACTGGGCAGTCTGGACGCTGCTTGAGTAAAAGAAGCCCCTGCTCTTTCTCGGGGACGACAGCATCCCTTCTGAGGGAGGGCTCAGCAGGGGAGAGGCCTCTGCCTCACGGATGACAGTCAAGCGGAAGCTTCTTGTACCTTGAATTGCATTTTTCCCGATCTTTAATAAGTGTGCACATCTTACACTTAAGGAACCCAGCAAGGAAGACAGAGTGGAAAATCTCTCTAGACCACATCTATCCGTCCCAGTACCAACCCGCATATTTCAAAGCGGTTTTCTCAAAGCCATGAAGCTAGTTATTGATGGGGCCCAGCTCGGCCCCCAAAGGGATTTCTGAAATACAGAGAACCACTGTTGCAGGCTTGCTGGTCTTGTCACAGGTCCAAAATTCATGGCAAAAGCCTTTGTATCACCCACCCCCCCGCCTCTCTCTCACACACACACATGCAGGCACACACACACGCACACACATATGCACACACAGGTGCACACACACGCACATCAACATAGTGATGCTTCAATTTCCAAATGAAACAAGAAGAAAGCACGTGGCCGCCCAACACGGTCTTCCTGGGTCATCCCTGCAGACAGAAGTGCTACCTTGTGGTGACAGAAAACAGTAACGGCCACAGTATTGGAACTGGTCTGTTCTCTTGGTAAAGAGCAGCCCATTTGAGAAAACCCACAGTGTGTCCTGGGGGTTAAACTGTGCCCCCCACCATCCCCACGCTGCACTCTGACCTCCTGGGACCTCATGACACAGCCTTACGTGGACACAGCCTTCACAGGGGCGACTGAGTCACCAACATGACAGGTCCTCCTACGACAGGGGAGGAGGGAGGCCACCGTGTGAACCTGGACACGGCCACCATCCGCAAGCCACGGAGGCGGCCAGGCCCAGGGGCCACCAATGCCTCCGCTCCCCATTCCTGGCCTCTGGCGCATGAGACACGGGGCTTCTGTGACTCAAGCCACTGACTGGTGGTCCTTCGGACAGCCACCCTAAGGGAGCCGGCTAACACAAGAAGTGACCTTGGCCAGAAGGGTGTCACCTACCCAATGGCACATGTCTACTTCTCGTGGATCGTGTCAATGGCTTTCCACGGATTCCTCTGGCTGAAAGGAAGCTGGCGGAGACCAGATTTGTAAAGCTGCTTCTGGGGAAGAGGGTCCCTGATGCCCGCGTGAATCATCCTGCCCCCCGACCGGCACCCCCTTCAGCAGAGGCAGGGCGGTGACTGGACTGGGGTGGGGTCTGCTGGCCCTGAGATCTGCTCACTGTCCGTCTGGGAATCAGCACTGTCCTCGGGAAAAATTCAGCTCCTCCATTCAGGACCTTCAGGTCCTGCCTCCACACTTGCCCGAAATCCCCCCCCTTCTCTGCCCTAGTTCCTCCACATCTCCTTGGGGTTGCCTGATCTTACCAGCCTGTGCTTTCTACCACTTCTAGAAAGCCTTCCTGCTGGCATGGCACAGCCTTATGGACGGTTCCCCGCCTGTCCAAACCCCTACGACACTAAACCCTGAGTTGCTTCCTGTGCACGTTCCAGCCCAAGCGGCTTCTCTCATGTCTGTAATCTCTCCCGTGAGGGCGTGGGCTCCCTGGGGGCAGAAATCTGGTCTTGGACTCTGGTCTCCGCAGACCACAAAATCCAAATGTGCCCCGTTTAGGAATATGGTGAGCGGATGGAAAATCAATACTTTTATACGATGATAAAAATAAGGATTTGAGAAAAAGTCACTGCTTGGTCAAAGCAGCATGCAGGTCGGGGGAACAGTGGACTGGAGAACGTCCCAAGTCACTTGAAGCCCCGCAGCCCTGGCCAGGGCACCCCTGCACACCCAGGCTGTGCCCCCACCCCTGCCGACCGATAAAACCACTCTCGGAAACCACGTCTGGTTTGGCAATTTCATTGGCAACAATGAGACCTCCTCAGCAGAGAGCTACAGCGAGGCAGGAAAAATCGGGAACGGCTCCGGGGCCGTGCCTCCAAGGGTCTGTGCCCCCGACTGGCACATCCTGCTCTCGGATGGGATCCCCAGACCTTTCTCTCCATCCCTCTGCTTCTCTAAGTCTCTGATTTCACATCTGTCGTAGCGCAGGCCACCAGCAAAAAGCATCACAGACGGTGGCTCGTTCCTTTCTCACGGTCCTGGAGGCCAAAGTCAAGGCCACGGCGAGGGTTCAGACCTGGGTACAGATGCTGCCTTCCGGCTGCATCCGCACACGGCAGGGGGCACAGGGAGCCTCTGGGGTCTCTCACGGGAGGGCACAACCCCGTTCCTGAGGCTCCAGCCTCATGACCGACTCACCTCCCGAGAGCCCCACCTCCAGGACATCACACTGCGGGGCGAGGGCTTCAACACATGGCTTCTGGGGGACACAAACACGCCATCTACAGCGTCACCCATGTTCCCTCAAACAGGTGTGTCCTCTTTGCTCCCATTCCCGCTGCCCCGTTTTTGTCCAAGCTGCCACCATCCCCCACCCGGGACACTTCTCGCTCATTCCACGTGTATCTGCCGATTTTGCAGTCCCTGAGGCAAAGCTACCTGCAGGCGGAGAGGAAAAGCTAGGGAGGCGCCGGTCCTCTCACAGAAACTCCAAAAAAGGGAAGGAGACAGGTGTCCCCCCCCAACACACAAGCAGAGAAACAAGGCGATGACAATTTAGCAGTCTTCTGAAGGGAACACACAGTGACTATGTAGCCCCTGGCGCAGGACAGACCCTCAGTGTGAGTGAAATCCAGATGCTCGTTTAGAGCCTGATCAGAGCAGAACCTCCACCCACATGAGGAAGAACATTTCGGGGGCAGAGCAAGCAGAGGGTGCGCCCCAGGCAGCGGGCATGGCAAGTGCAAAGGGCCTGGGGCAGCACACACCTTTGCTCTGGGACACAAAGGAGGTTCCTGCATCTGCAGCCTCTCAGTGCATGATCTTTCAAAAACAAGAGACAGACAATCATTCCCTTGCAGTTAGAGCCTTCAACACCCCGTCATTTGAAGCCTCGTCCTCTGCCTCATCCTGTGTTTATTGCTGACCGCCCCCTTGCCGCCCACCTACATTTTTAAAATTTATTTAAATGTTTTTATTTATTTTTGAGACAGAGAGACAGAGCATGAGCAGGGGAGGGGCAGAGAGAGAGGGAGACGCAGAATCCGAAGCAGGCTCCAGGCTCCGAGCTGTCAGCACAGAGCCCGACGCGGGGCTCGAACCCATAGACTGCAAGATCATGACGTGAGCCAAAGTCGGACGCTTAACCGACTGAGCCGCCCAGGCGCCCCATCCGCCCGCCCACATTACAGCGACACCGGCCTCCGGTCTGCTCCTCCACGATGCCCACAGACCTTCTCACCACACACTCTCCTCTCCCTGCCTGGAATGTCCCCTCCCCCTCCCTTTGCACAACCGCCACCTGCTAGCCCTTCAGGACCCAGCCTCCGCATCCCATGGACGGGGCCGGGGAGGGGGCCAGCCCCACGCACACAGTTGGGCTCAGGATCTGTGCTCCGACAGACGGCAGAAGAAGACGCCACTCGACTGGAGAGGACGCGCACGCACACACACGCACTGGCTCCCGGTGGCCAGGGGCACCTGTCGGCTGTCAGACGAGCGGCCAGCCATCCGAGCCTGGGGATGTACTGGAATCGATGCGATAACAAGGCTCAGTATATAGCAGGCCTTGGTGATGCACCCTTATCTCAATGGATCATTCGGGGACACCCTCGATCATGCCACTTGGCCCGTGCTCCACGTACACCGTGGACGCTCGCTTTTGCCCCGACGCGGGGCCACCGGCCAGGGTCTGCAGAGGAGGGGGGAGGCGGATGCCCCAGCATCAGCTGGACCGCCTTTGTTCCACGCCCGGCCGCGCTCACCACTCTTCCAAATTCTCTATCTTGAAAAATGCGGGGCAGCCTGGCTCCGACGGGGGCTTGCAGAGGTGTCCACGCATTAAGTATAAACTCTCTAGTCCGTGTTTGATAAACGCCGCTGGCTTATGCGGAAGCGAAATTACGGTGTTTTTTGGTGGTCTTTTTTTTTTTTTTTTTTTTTTTTTTTGTAAACGCTGGGGCCGGCCGACACATTTGTCTGGCGATCATCTGCGGGGACACAGTTCCCGGCTCCTTGTTCATTCACACCACGGCGGGAGCTGAATGGAGGGAGTGTGCGGTTCCCCGGGGGTGTGTGCGCGATCGACATCAATGAAAGCACAGACAGGTCATTAGAAAGTAAATGAGTCTCTGAAACCAGAGGCTCCAGAGGAAGCCCCTGTGGGGCTCTCGCAGACCTGGCCTCCCCGCTCAGGGCATCAGCCTCAGGGGGCAGGATTTGGGCGACCGGGTCTTCAGGGGCCCCCCGACACAGGTCTACAGAACGGAAGCGATCTAAGGTCTGAAATTTCCATCATCAGTCATACTTTGGGACAGTTATACTCAACATCAGCAGACGTGTGTTTCTAGATTTCGAGAAAGGTCTCTCTTTTTTTGCCTCAAGATATCTCCCTTGCTGCCAGGCAGAGTGCCACAATCAGCCATTAGAGATTCATTTCTTTGGACTTTTAAGATTTTTAGATGGAGTTCCCTGACTAATAAAATAATTACCTTCAGGCCCTTTTAAGTAAAATTGTATTAGGGATATGTTGATATTTAGTGAAGACTAGGCTTTTACAAAAGCAGAATCGTGTAAAAGGGAACGAAGACAAATACGAGGGGGGGGGGTGTGAAATACAGCAAAGCCTCACTCGGGCTAGCGCACGATTCAGCCTCAGCTCTGCCTCGGAAGGAAGCAACTTGTGAAGGTCAACTCGAGGAAAGTGGCCGTTCAAAAGTCACCACAGGGCTTGACTGTCACATTCTCTGTGATCACTGTCAGGGTAGCAGGGAAGAGACAAAGTCTGTGGGGTGCCCAGGTGGCTCTGTCGGTTTGAGCGTCTGAATCTTGGTTTCAGCTCAGGTCATGATCTCGCGGTTCATGAGTTCGAGCCCCACATTGGGCTCTGCGCTGACAATGCAGGGCCTGCTTGGGATTGTCTCTCTCCCTCTCTCTCTGCCCCTCTCCTGCTCTCTCTTGCTCAAAATAAGTAAAATAAACATGGAAAAAAATTATATATAAATTTGTGAGGATAAATGTATATAAAATTTATATATAAATTTTATATAAAATTTATATATAAATTTTATATATAATTTATATCTAAATTTGCAGGGAAGACACAGAATCACAGGCACCCCGAGCTGGTTCCCTTGAGCCGGGCTGGGGCAGATACGAGGAGAGCCAAAGATCCCAGAGGTCACAGGGGGGTGGGGGTGGGGGGCTCAGTTGAGCATCTGACTCTTGATTTCAGCTCAGGTCATAATTCCAGGGTCGTGAGATTGAGCCCCACCTCCAGCACTGTGCTGAGTGTGGAGCCTGCTTGGGATTCCTCCTCTCTCTGTCTCTCTCTCTGTCTCTCTCTCTCTGTCTCTCTCTCCCTCTGCCCCTCACCCAATCATACTCTCTTTCTCTAAAATAAGAAAAGCACAGAGCTCACAGACCCCAGGCAGGAGGCGGACTTGAGGAGAACAGGGCTGCCTCCTGACACAAATGTTGGCCGTAGAGGCCACACTCCCATCCTGCACGTGACCCTGCGCCCCACCGTCGCCCACCTCAGCACCCCACGCAGCGGTGTCCTTATGCTCACTCTCCTGCCCACTCCTCACATGCAGCTCCCAGCAGAGAATCCATGACAGCAAGGGCTTCTGGGGGTCAAGTGCATGCTCGCTGGCTCTCCAGGGGACTGGCATCTTCTGTCTCATCACACGGTACCGTGAAAAGGCTTATCACCTCTCAGGGCTGGAGGCATCAACCGACAGGTGCCGTGTGCCGTTGAAGGGAGGGTTCTCGTACGTCACAGAGAGAGAAGAGAAGACAGAGGCCAACCTGGGAAGGACAGAAGGTTGAGGAGGCCAGGACACGGGCAACATCTGGCATCGAGATATTCACTAAAGAGGAGCTGGAGGCCTGAAAGAATGGAGACAAGCACGCGGTGACACTGATGTCTTCCCCAGAGAGGACGATGTTGAGTTGCCAGTGAAATACCCTTTAAAGGTACTCGGCTTTGCCAAACTCGCCTTCTTTCACTGCTGTATATGAATTACTAGATGTCACGGACTGCGAGGTGGGGGCGCTCAGGGAAAAAGAGAGAGAGAGAGAGAGAGACAGAACGAGAAGAAAAGACTGATTCTTACTTAACGCATTCTGGAAGTTCCTCTGATTATTCATTCAGAAGCTTCAGTGGCAAAGACTTACCTGTTTGGAACAGGACTGTATTTCTTATCTTGTTCCGTGTGCCTAATACGTCTTCAGCTGTACGGTCAGTGGAGTTTGAAAACCTTATCCTCTGAATGCACATTTCTGCAAAAGAGCCAAAGCCGCACACGTGGGCGGCAGAGTCTAGGAGATGTACTCGGGTCACCGCAGAGGGCAGCCACAAGCTCATTCATGTCTTCTTTCTCTGGTTCTCTTACGTAAGGAGCCACTCAAGCGAGGGGGAGCTCCTGGGGGCTCTCTCTGTCCAGCAGCGTCCGGTCTGGGACTCATTCTGGCCTGGGTGACGGGGAGAAACTTCACCACCCAACCTCTGGTCTCGGCTTCATCACAGAGCCCGCCACCCCTCACTCCCAGACTCGGCAGGGGAGAGGCAGGGGGGCTGAGGGGCGGATGTGCCTGCTTTAGAGAGAACACCATTTCTGTCCAGGAGGGTCCTCCTGGCATCCACGGGCCACAGGTACTTTTTAAGCAACCGGACCAGACCTGCTTTATGACGACATCACTCTCTGACACTTCAAGGGCTCTTTCCTGTGCTTTGCCACCGCTGTGTATTACACACCTAATACACACTAGCTCATGTCATCCCCATAAGAAACCTTTGTCACAGGGCACACTTCTAGGTGTGCACAAAACCTTACTGTCTGAAACCAGCATGGAACGGTTACTCCGCCCCTGGCTAGTTTCCTGGTCTGCAGTGGGAGAGCTCTTAAGGCAATCTGGCCCCTCATGGAAAAGATACCTTCGGCAACCCCTGGATCTCTCTCCTACATGCAGAAATCTGACCAAAACTGGCAGTGGAAAGTTCTAGAATTTCTCTTCGGGAGAGGTTTAGGAGCAGCGACCTGGTTAAAACAAGGCACCAGATAACTTGTCTTGAAGAGACATACGCTTAGCAAGTGCGTGGCTTTTATTGCGATAGATCGCATACGTGTTGGGGGCGCAGACAAGCGGACGGGACGCTTGCCCCAGTGACAGCTGGGTTGGTGACTAGCTCACGCCAGGCAGGCTCTCGTGTCTGGAGGTCGAGTGCCGCGGATCACCCGCGGCACGTCTCAACACGGATGCTCGGAGGCATTCTGTGACGTGTAGGAGGAAATGGATATGGAGACATGGCAGTCGGAGGGTAGACCATGGTTCCATCCCTCCTTTGACTATTTGGTAATCAAGCACAGAGCAGACCCCTTCACCCTTTGTAGGGTCAGCTGATAGAATCCTGTAAAGGTGATTTCAGTGCACATCACTCACGGCTAATTCTTAGCGTACTCCTGAGTCCACATCCCTGCAGAGCAATGGTCTACTTGGCCCCAACAGTTGACTTCCTGCTCATGTAGTTTGTATCAACCCTACGGAAGCCAAGACCGAGGGTTCACATAAGCAAACCCCACGCCCCCTCTCCTCTGCCAATACTCAGGCTGACCCCCCAGCCCGGAAGGTGGATCCACTGGATGGGATCTCCCCACCGCCTTCTGTGCGCCTTGTGCACTGAATCAGGAGGAAATGGCCGAGCCCCTTCCTGGTAAGCGGAGTCGCGCGAAGTAGGGAGGAGCCGGGGGGCCATCACTCACAGCTAGCAAGACTTTATTTCTGGAAAGAAGCCGTTCCCTTTCTGGCCCTGGCTACCTTGCCTTCTCCACTTTGATGGTACTCCTCGTAGCATGATGACAGTACTACCTCTTCCCTTTAGCTTTAGTAAGAGAAACCGTCCTGTTGTCACTGACTCGTCCTCTGCGCCGCTGTCCCTCGGTGCTTCCTTCCCCAAGGAGTGCCAGCACATGCCCTTTCACAACGGGCCGATTAAGTGATGCCACAGGCATCTGTCCGCTTATTTGCTTTCACGCCTGTCTTTCTCACCGGGCGTGGGGCTCCCCGAGAACAAGCATGTGGTCTGGCTCACCTCCGTACCGCCCGGAATCTAGCACAGGGCTTGGCACTTCCCAAAAAACACCAAGTCAACGGATGAAGCCACTCAAAGAGCCAGTGCTTTGGGAGACCCTAACCACAGCCCGAGCCACGTCCCTCACTACCGCTCACCCCGCTGACAACTACAGTTTAAGACTAATTTCGGCGATTGTTTGTTGAACATCTGTCTTCATTGCGAGACCGTGAACTTGTGTTCTCTCTGAGCCCTGGGGCCATGTCTGTTTGGCTCGCGGCTCTGGCACAGAGCAGCACTTAATAAATATTTGCTGAATAAGTAAGACAATAATTCTTGGCCGTTAGAAGAGAATTACACATAGCGAAAACTTAATACTTGCGCTTTATAGACTCGGTGTAGTACCTACAACGTTTTAAGCACTGAGTCAATATTAACCGATCATAATGAGTTTGTACTATATATAAAGTGCGTGAGTAATGGCACCGTTTCTAATTTAATGGATGATGATCTTGGGGCACCTTCTTCTAGGCAACAAAAAATAAAAATAACATTTAATCAGAAATGACATCATTGTTCCTCTGAGTATTTTTATTCTGATTGTAGAGAATTATAGTGACAGCCCAGAAAAATGCATTTCATTTAGGAAAAGTCGGGGCGGGGGGGTGGAAAATAACCTTTGAATTATAAGAGCACACAAATGAATTAAACCCTATTTCTGTGTTGGCATTGATGTATACAGAAAAAGTGCTTGTGGGTCTACGGCCTGAGAATTTTTGTTTTAATTTTTTTAATGTTTTTTATTTATTTTTGAGACAGAGCGTGAGCAGGGGAGGGGCAGAGACAGAGGGAGACACAGAATCCAAAGCAGCCTCCGGGCTCCGAGCTGTCAGCACCAGAGCCCGATGCGGGGCTCGAACTCACGAGCTGTGAGATCATGACCTGAGCTGAACTCGGTCGCTCAACCGACTGAGCCACCCAGGTGCCCCTATGGCCTGAGAATTTTTAATTAAAGGATCTGGTTGGGCATGCCGAGTATGTGTAACCACCATAACAGTGATGAGACTCAATTAGGCACCCTGTGTGCTCTGCAAGGTGACAACTCGGATGACCTAACAGAGCTCCCTGGCCTCAGCAACAGTCCTGGGTGGGGGTGGGGTGGGGGGGAGTCTTCCCACCATGGTTGCCTTCCTTCTTAAAGGGACAGGACTTGAAAACAAGAAACTACAAGGTCAAGGTGCAGCGGGGGAGAGATGGGTGTGGGACAAGTCACGCTAAATAGTCCCAGGGCTGGTCTCGTGGGGTTGCACATCGATACCTTCTTCAAGCAAGCACGTGACCAACAGATTATGCATTTTGATTTATGCTGCTTTTTCTCACCTATTAGACTTTTTCTAGCATCCCGTCACCTACAGGCAAAGACCGCTGTGGTTTTCTGAAAGATCAAATGCCGCTTTCTTTGCTTTGCTCTCCTGAGACTTAGAGGTTTGGTGCTGTACCCTGGGAACGTTCACTTCTCCTAAGAGGATTTGAAGGCCTGCTCTAAACTTCCAGCGATAAATCTGAGAGACCCCTTATGCACCTTGCAAGCCAACCCAGTGACAAAGTTCGGTACAAAATGGGAGGTCCCTGTGCCCCAGATCTGAAAAGCTTAGGTGCTCCGGTGAGGCAAGTGCACGAACAGGATGAAGGCGGGAGAGAAGGAGAGACACAGTGATCTATCAGGTACCAGGCACAATGCAAATACCACAGTCTTCGGGGTCTGCTTACCACTCTGCCCCGGGAGATCCGGGAGCAAGGGCGCCTGTGTGAAATGTCCTTGCGGTCACACGCTCGTCCCCGCCACGAAAACCAGGACAGCTCACACAGTCCCTGACATAACCTTCTGGACCCACTCACCCTTCTTCTCGGCAGAATGGACTTCGCTTGTGTCATTTCCCGGCTCTTAACCAAAGGGGGTGCACACCTGTTTCACCCGATGCAATGTCTCTGAGGGGCAAGTCAGGAACCTTCCCTAGGGCCACTCTAGGGGCAGATCTCCAGGTGAACTCTCCTGCCAGATGGAATCAAACTGAAGCGCACATCAAGGGCGGCCACGAGATGGGAACAAAAAACTGAAGGGAGGTGTCCCAAAAGACCGAGCATAGCACAATTCCTTTCTTGTAGTGATAATTTCAGAGGAAACGGGGCTGCTCTCATGTAGTAAACTTCACCTTTTGAGGCATCCGTTGGCTTGGGGAACCTCACATCCGCATCTCATTATTTGGTAGCCAGTAGAATGGGGCTCGTGGGACGTTCTAGATGCCCGGTCTCTCCTGAGACAGTGGCTCCAGGATCTGAGGTAAGGGGTTTCTCACCCACCAAAACGGCTCCCACAGCTGGTTTCACCGATGCGAGCCTCCCCAGGGCCGCCCCCACGTAACTCTTGGTCCATCACCACCCACGCGGTGCCTGAAAGCCAACGTCTGGTCAATCCCCGTGTCTCAAGGTTTCTGGGCATCCCCACCCCAGTGTCCCTTCAGAGGAATCACACTGTCTTTTGGCTGGTGCCATGGTTTGTTCGGGCCACGAAGGCCAAGCACAGATGGGGCAGCCTAAACCACAGAGGTGCCTTCCCTCGTGACTCCGGAGGCAGGACTGGGAGCGCCACACGTCACCTGTTCTCCCATCTCGGTGGCACTCAGTCACGGGGCCACGTCTGGCCACAGGACACGGGGAAGGTCATCTCGCTGCGCGCCCAGGAAGAGCTGGAGGCATGCGGCTTGATCAGCTTGTCCCCGCCATGACGTCTGGCCTGAGTTCTCCGCCCCGAGCCTGCCAACCACCGCTCCTGCCCATACTCCTCGCTGATGTTCGGTTCAGAACACGAGCCATCTGACCTCTCTTTAAAAACTTCCTATATTGCAAGGTGGTTTCTTCTGCATTGCTTACAGTGGTTTCTTGGTATTTCGGTACCGTCTTCACTCAGTAGAGTTTATACGCTTCTAAACAAAACTGGTATCCTACTGTGCGTAGGTGTGATACCCACGTATCTTCTGGGCAAAAGTGGAAGCCACTGTGGGCAGCCCGGCCTCACCTTCTTCCCCTCAGTAAACCGTAACACAGCCCAGTCCTCAATGGAGGCGGGCTTCCTGGGGCACCGGAGTTCTTGGAAATAGAAGCAAACTAAGTGACGTTTCAGCCCACTGATTAGGGCCGGCCGGTGACTGTGCACGTAACTCAGCACCAGGTGCTCTGAGGGTGGCATGGGGCAGTGCCGTGGGCACGTGACCCAGCAGAGGCTGCGGCGAAACCCCGCACCGGGCCGGGTTCCGGATGACAGGCACCCGCACGGTGCAAGGGGGCTGTGGGCTGGGTCTGCCACGGGCTTTGTAAGGTCAGCCTTCGAGTGGAAGCAAGAGGTCGGGTGGACCGGCCAGCAGCTGCACAGGGTGGTGCCGGGACCACCGACCAGAGTCAGAGGCAGAGTGCGGCCTAGGCCTGTCTGGGCCTTGCCAGGTGAGCCTCAGTTTCCTCATTTGCACAGTGGGACTGCTATTATATATTTGCCCAGGGTTGCACGGAGACCCGACGAGCTGATGTCATTCTTGGCCATTGCTGGATACACCCAGGGAACGAGCAGGGTCTCAGGGAGAGCGGAGAGCCAGGGCAGGGTCTGCTCTGTGCTGTGAGTCGGAGGAGAGCAGGCTGGGTGGGGTCGGGCTGCTGCGTGAAGGCCATGATGCCGGGACGTTCGACACTGACGTTAGAGGCAGTGGCCTATTCTGGGCTGATGAATCACACACTTGCAGTCCTGATTCGTGGCCTAGCTAGGCGACCGGGCTGCCCTCTCGGGACACCTCCCCCGTGCCTCCCCGGCCTCTGATTCACTTCTCCTCCTACTGAGCAAAGCCAGTCTTCCCGTGGGACCATTTCCAAGGCACGGGAGTGCTGGCCCATCGTCCCCTGTGGGCTCTGTCCCCCCCTCCACCCCAAGTGTCGGCTTCCCTCCATCGCCTGCCCTGTCACTTGTCCACACAGCCCAGCTCGTGATGAGTTTATTCACCTGTCGCTATTCCCAGAGAGTCCACCCTTCCTTGGGGTTTCCACAGCCCCCACCGGGATGGGCTTGGCCGCTGGCTGGGACATCCGCCCTCTGTCTCTGGCAGTGGCAGCCTGGGATGCTTCCTCTCGGCATCCTGCACCTTTGCCGGGACGGCAAAACATTCACTTTCACCCAGATACACCGGCACCGCCAGCCTGCATCCCATCCCCAGGGAGCCGGGCTTCAGACTGCCCGATCTGCTGACGGGTGTCCGCGGGAGGGCACAGCGTCTGGGCTCCAGCCCCCCGGCTCCATGAAGCCACCCGGTACGTGCTCTGCTTCCTCGTTAACCAGGGGGCTTGTGGCAAATCAGGGGCCACACCGCCAACTGCTTGGTCCTGGAAATCCTCTCCTTTGAGCCCCGCACTGCGAGTGTGTGTGTGCAAGAGTGTGCATGCATGAGTGTGCGTGTGTGTTCCAGACAGAGAACGAGAATGCGCGACATTAAAAACATTTTAACGGGGGCGCGGGGGTGGTCAGCCGCTGGAGTGCCCGACTCTTGGCTTCCACTCGGGTCATGGGATCGGGCCCCAAGCTGACAGCACGGAGCCTGCTTGGGATTCTCTCCCCCCGCCCCTCCGCCCCTCCCCCCTCAAATAGATAAAATGAAAAAAATTAAAAAAAACATTTTAATAAAGGCAAGGCGTGGAGTCGTGGAGAAAAAGGTTTCCCGCATTACATGAAGGGATCACATTCTCATTCCCTCTCTGCGACCGATGTGCCAGAGAGAGGCCGGTTCAATGCCAGATACTCAGTGAAGCATCTGAAGAAATTAACTTATTTGAGACGGCAGAGGTGTTCCTGGTGTAGATAAAGACACTGAGGATGTTCTCGGATTGCTTTTTCTCTCTTATTATTAAAAACGTAATTAGATTTTCAACACGGACAAAGAGTTATCTGAACTGGCCAGGGCAAGAAGTGAACAGACTCACCTCACACTCCTCTGTTCCCACACAACGCCGTTCTGTTCCAGACAGAAAAGGAGCAAGGTGGCGGAGGGCTCCACGAGACAAAGGGAGTGGCGATTCTCACAGAATCACAGAATGTTAAAACGAAATGGGATTTTTCAGAAAAAAAAAAAAAAAATCTCCTTCACAGTTGAGGAAACCGAGAGCTTATCCAGGTAAAGACCATCATCAGGACAAAGACAGTGATGAATTGTCTTGGATTAGAAACCAAGCTTCTGGGATCCTGTCCCATGCCCCTTATATCATGACAATGTCATGCTTGCTTGTACTTAGGGAGCAGGGGATCTCTCTCCCAACCCTGAGCACGTCTAATGAGCAATGCTTCTCTACCGACACCAAATCACCAAATCCCCAGCCTGGGCTCTCTTCTCATCACACGTGAGACAGGACAGAAGACAGAGTGGCCCGCCGGCCTTCAGCTACTGTCATCGCGCTCAATGTTCTTTCGAGAAAGAAAGGAAAACCGCATCAATCAGAGGACATTGCCCCTCTGCGGGCGTCGGTGGCCTGTAATTTATAGACACAAAATGATCAATCAAAGGCAACGAGCCAAAAAGAGAAGATTTACTGTGGCCTCCCCAGACCCCATTAGAGTCCCCAGTAAATGATCTACGCAGCAACTTGTGCGGTTCTGATCAGAAACCACCCGAGAAGGAACGGTTCCTTGCAAGCTGTGGCGAGACCCTCCCCCGAAATGCCACCGCCACCTGGCGCCTGACGGTGCTGCGGGCAGATTGAGGCACAACCGGCCAGAAAGCCAACGGGGACGTGGGACCCTCTGATTTCGCACACGTCTGCTGCTGACACTCTTAAGAGGCTGCGGAGATGCAGTGCCACCAGCCATGACGCAATTCAAGACACACATATTGAAATTCAACCGTCAGGGGCGCCTGGGTGGCGCAATCGGTTAAGCGTCCGACTTCAGCCAGGTCACAATCTCGCGGTCCGGGAGTTCGAACCCCGCGTCAGGCTCTGGGCTGGTGGCTCAGAGCCTGGAGCCTGCTTCAGATTCTGTGTCTCCCTCTCTCTCTGCCCCTCCCCCGTTCATGCTCTGTCTCTCTCTGTCCCAAAAATAAATAAAAGTTGAAAAAAAAATTAAAAAAAAAAAAAGAAATTCAACCGTCGTCCGACAAAAAACCACTTGTAAAAGGAATCTGTGTCCTCAGGTGCGGCAGAAATCGCAGTGAGGACGGAGGCTGTTCCCAACGGCCTCCGAGGGCCGCAGCAAAGCGGACATCACAAGGAACCTGAACGGTTTTAATTTCCTGTGAGATACTTGAACTAGTCTGTCCTGCAAAGAACAATATTTTCCTTCCTAGGACATCTACCTGAAAGAAGAAAAGTTACATTGGTAGCCACGAGCCCCAAATGATGGCAAAACTGTCTCGTTCGCCGTCGTGGAGACCATCTCGGCTCCCGGGAGGCACTGACCGTCGGCTTTGATGAATGGGACACTTTTTCTTCCTCCAAATGGCTCATTTTCCAAGCACCCCCATTCTGATTTAAGTGCTGCGCTGAACTTCCCTTTACAAAGTGAGTGCCGTGATCTTGTAGTTAGTTCGGTGTATCCATGGGGATTTTAACCGCAGTTTCCAGAAACTAGTGGGTGGGGACTTCAAAGTCCCCAGTTGTGACCCAGTCGTGCTGTGTTTTAAAAGCCACCGAGGAGGCGCCTGGGTGGCTCAGTGGGTTGAGTTTCTGATGCCAGCTCAGGTCACGATCTCACGGTCTGTGGGTTCGAGCCCCGCGTCGGGCTCTGGGCTGACAGCTCAGGGCCTGGAGCCTGCTTCTGCTTCTGTGTCTCCCTCTCTCTCTCTGCCCTTGCTCTGCTCGCACTCTGTTTCTCTCTCTCTCTCTCTCTCTTAAAAATAAAATAAATATTTAAAAAATAAAAAAAAGAAAGAAAGGCCACCGAGGCACACGTCCGGGTGAGCATCACTTCCTGCAGAAGAGTCACCTTGGGATGGTACACAGCTAACCCTCAAAATCTCTCTGCGATTCCATTATGAAACTGCTTTCTGAACCACACAGGACAACGAGTCACACAGCCAGCTGTGCATGTGAGCCGCGGATGGCTTCTTCTTTGAAGCCAACTTCGGTAGCTCCCCACGTCAAGCTCACCCAACTGCCGGCAGGGAAGGGCTTCCAGAATTTTTGTGTTTGCAGATTCAAGATATTCAAGGGAATATACCCCAGGCTCTAAAGGCAAACCCAAAAGCTGAAGGATGCCCCCCTGAGCCATCAACCGTTAAGGTTTCATGCGTCGTAATGAAGAGACCGGACGCGGGTGTGGTATGGCCATCGTTCCCACTCGCTGTCGAGGAAAAGCACCCTGGCCCCTTGCTCCAAAGCCCTTTGCAAATGTCACAAAAGGCTTAACTGTTGTCCTACTTTCCCAGCTCCTCTCCATCCACACCCACTCCTTCGTCAGTTCACCCACTGCAAGGTCGTGCACACCCTCTACTTGCCGACAGCCCCTCAAAGGAGGTCCCCAGCCCCACCTGCTCGCTGGGGGGCCCTGGAACTCAGCGTGTGCGGCCCGGAACATCACAACCCCACACCTGCCTCACCCACAGCGCGGCCAACCTCCACCAAATGCACTTTGCTCTTTCAGGGCTCCGGCCCAAATCCCGATGGCATCCTGGCCCTCCGAGGACCCAGTCCCCCCACAGCTGGGCACCACTTCTCTGCTCTGAGCCCCCATCAACGGTGTCTTGGCTGAATTCTAGAAAGAGCCTCTGGAAAGGTCTCCCAGCTTCCACTCTTGCCCACCTGTGGTCTCTTCCCAACACCACAGACGGTGTGATCCTGTAAGACCTAGGTCAGGCCACCGCACTGCCTGCTTAAACCTTCCCATCACCCCCCTTGCCAGAGGAAACGCCTGCCTTTACAGGGCAACGGGGCCCTCGCGACAGACACTTCGTCCTTTCCAGCAGCTCCTCTAGCTGCCCCATCAGTGTGGACTCACCCACCAGGCTGGCCTGTCTCTCAACCATGACCTTCTAAGTAAGGTTTTTATGTACAAGCAGGAAAAGCCCCGGGAAAAGTAGAATACGGCGTTAATGTCACTCTTCTCTGGGTGGCAGGATTAGTGTTGTGACTTTTTCTCTCTATGCTTTCCGTATCTCCATAGTTTCCATCTCATCCGATAAAAATGTGTGAACACATCATTTTTAAGTTAAGATAATGTGCCTCTTGCTCCCATACTCACTAATTTACTTGCCAGTGTCTGGGGCACCCAACATTCATAGTACACGTTGTAATGAGTAGAAGTGAAGTCGAATTCATGATCTCATTCGTGTTATGCAACATTCGATACTATCCATGTATACGTGCAACAGAGATGAACCAGAGGTATGCACTGAGATGAGGAAGGCGTTACAGGTCAGCATGGCAGAACTTCACATCAACTTTCAGTTTGGAATTTCTTACAGTGAGCGCACGTACATATTCATTTTCTATAATAAGAGCCTTAAGTAAAATACATGACTGTTTCCTATAAAAATTAAAACATACCCAAGGAAACATTTTTGTAACAAATACTATAATTATTAATTTGCATTTTTCCAGTGGACCTCGGAGCAGGTACATGTTCACTGAGGCGATGCTACAGAAGGGGAAATTCTAAACAGCAAATTATTTCTCCAATCCCCGTCCACACAACAATCAACTTCTGTAATAAAGACATTGTCAGGGTGGGGTGTTTTTTTTGTTTTTTTGGGTTTGTTTTTTTTTTTTTTTTTTTTTTGCATCATAGGTAAAGAAAAGACACAGGAGGAAAAATATGTAGCTAACTATTTTATACTTCATTTGTCCTTTAAGTAATAATTACCTAACAACTTCCATCAAAACTCCCCACTCCAGACATCTGAACCACCTAAATAAAACACACCATCATCCCAAAACACTTACCACGAATACAGTAAAGAAAGTTCCAGCCCACTGGGTGATTTAAGGCTGACACTGCCCTCCACCTGCTGAAGGGACCTCTCTCGTACATCCATTTCTTACACAGGAGCTGGGTTTCAAGAGATTGCATTCTCTTTTAGTCTCCTATTGGATATAAATGTGATTTCAAGCAATCTGTAATCGAATCTCACAAATTAATTAAGTGGCTTCCGTTGTGATGAGATTTACTTGTACATATGAACGCGCGAGGCTCACAGTAGAAACACGGACGTGATCAGTGACGGGTAACAGATCATATGGGAGTCAAGTAGCTACGAATCCAGACTGTGAATGTGGAAAACCCCAGAGGAATGGCTGGTGCTCCATACGGGCTTGTTTGGTGAACGAACGAATGCCTGAGTTCCTCTGAGTTCCTCTGGTGAGGAATGGCTTTCCGGCGGGTGCAGGATGCAGGTCCCTCCTGGGAAATCAGCGACTGCACCTGCTGTGGTCAGCGGGGGACCAAGGATGCCATCGCCACTGCCCTCACCATGAGCTCACACTAGGGATACCTGTGATGTGCCAGGCAGCAGGTTTCATGCTAACGCTGGAGGTACAGTGTCAGTGACCAACAGGTGTGGCTCAGCAGACTGTCCCCAGTCCAGATTTTCTCTAGACCGCCATGGCACGAGCTGTGGAAACTATCCCGCCAAACCCTGACAGCCAGGATGCTGACTTCTCAACAGACCCCTGGGTGTTCGCTTAGCCAACAGAACGAGTGCCCTCTCTGCTGCCCTGCCGTCACCATGCCGCTGGCTGTGGGCACCCACAATACCCTGGAACCCTCTGCTCTTTGGATCTGGCCCTTGGTGACTCAGACCAACAGCCAGGCAGATGACCCATCACTCATCAGTGTCAGAGACCAACCTGTCATGGCTACAGCCATTCTCCCTCTTCTTAAAGCAGAGATTCAAAATCAGAGCCACACGCCCAGTGTAGTGATCTCTAAAGAGGAAGGAGAACTTTGGAGAGGGCCCAGAGAGTTGAGAGTTTGAATAATGTCTCCAAGAAGGAGTAAAAGTGTGTGTATGTGTCTATGTATGTATATCCTATGTATACATACATGTATATAGGATATACACACACACACACACATCCTATGCATACACACATACAAACAGTATATGTAACATACATATATGTAGGATCTTAAGTCCACCTTGCTCTTTGTTTTAGGAAGCTGGTCTTTCTAAAAGGCCATGTTTTCCAACACAGACACTGGATTCCAGGTACCGGCCCCCTAAGTACTCCACGCCCAGTAATCTTCAGTTCCTGTGTGTTCCTGTGTGTTCCTTTGCCACTCGGGACGCCCTCACTGCCCCTGGCTGGTTAGTAGCATCTGACCTCATCATCCAATCCCTGCTGAGGATTCAAAGACCATCTGCAGCACCTATTTCTACAAATAGGGGCTTGGGCCATTCTGAACAGCCGCCTTCCACTTTAATCAAAACGACAAAAGAGTCCCAAGCCATTTGGAATCACTGATGTCAGGGGACTGGAGATTTCTGGCTTGCCTCATTCACGGTGCACCAGGCTGTGGACTTACATTCCTAGTTGTATGCCAAAGGCTGGATGCAAGGTACACCAGGGCGTGCAGGGGTCTTGTTGAAGCCCCTCTGAAAACCCTGCAGAGAAAGGACTCTACGCTGGGTGCTACTTCTGCTACGGCAAACGTCCTTTTACCATATTTCAGCAAATCTAAGGAATCGTTGATTGTGATAGGCAACGTTACGGCTCGAACCACTTCGAAAGAAAAACTGCTTCCAATTAAAATATGACATGCCATGATTTATAAGATACATCCTGATATTAACGGTAGAAAAACATGCAAAAAATCTGCATCTCAGACCTAAAGAAATATGGTGTTGGATCAGTGGCAGGTGGCCGGGATTGTCCCTTCTATCATCAACAGTGCAAAGTAAAGCCACGTGTGGGTCTGTGGGGGGCGGGGGGGGGGGCTGGGGCGATCCACTCCACGGGAACCAGCCACGACTCGAGATTCCCACTGGAGACGAAGATAATAATTGAACCAGATTAATGGTGCATGAGATTGCCTGCAAGGCAAAGCCGTGAGCACCAGCCCTTCCTCTAGGCTTCCTGTTTCCTGACTTAGGAGGCAAGGAAGGATGGCAGGTTCTGCCATGACTTTGCTTTTTCACGTTTATTCTCCAAGGACGCAGCTGGGTGTGGAAGCCTGGCCAGAGCCTGCTCCTCAAAGCTGGGTCACCTTCTCCCCTTGCAGGCACGTCAGAACCTGCCAGAACCAATATTTAGATGTGGGAGCTGAGAAGCGACAGGGGCTCTCCTGAGCCTTCAGACCTCAGTGGCATGCCTTGTAGCCATCCAGTCCCCGATGCCAGAGGCTGTCGTGAGCCTGCTCACGGGATGTGGATTACTTCAGTTCTCACTACTTTTGTTCATCGCGTGAGGTGCTCCCTTGAGCCAAAAGCAATTAGTTTAACAAGCCTGAGCAATGTGTTCCCTCTTTGCAGTGGCTTCCAGAAAGCCGGGTCCACACGCCGCTCACCTTGTGTAGACAGAACACCTCACGGCACGCATTCAATGAGATGATACCGGGCTTGCCCTCGATTTATCCTTCTGCCCCTCCTTTCCCTTCCCCAAATGTGTGTGTGTGTGTGTGTGTGTGTGTGTGTTACGTGATTTATACATTTTAATTCCACCGAGTTGCATTATGCTTTCTAAGTTACATTTACTCATCGTTTGGAACAACGTGGCAACATAAACTGTTAAATCAGTGTAAGTCTAGGATCCCAGAATGTTAGTACTTGAGGCATCTGATATCAGTCAGGATGGGCTGGGTTGTGACGTGGCAACAATAGACTCCAAGATCCCAGAGGCTTACGAGAACAAAGGTCGGCGTCTTGCTCCTGCTCAGTGTTCACCCTGGTCAACACTGGCTCTGGCTGGGATCCTGGGGCCCAGCCTCTGTGCAGAGCTTACGCTGAAATCCTGATGGAAGAAAAACAGACTCAGGAAAGCGCTTCCATCTGGAGGAGAAATACATCACTTTCTCCTGCAGTTCATTGGTCAGTACAGGACATACTGGCCGAATCTTCTATCTCCAGAGCAAGGAACTGAGTAACCGTAAAGACAAACACAACCTACCGCGGGTCCTCCAAGATGCTGGGGACAAACACCATTACGGCAGCCTCCTAAGCCTTGGGCTTTTAATATGAAGGGACTCCTTTAGTACCTACCGCTAATCAGCAACATTGATGATACCACCGGTGATAACATCACTAACGACCACCTAATAGGAACCCAGGTAAGGACCCCAGGTCTGAGCTGTGACACCCATCTTGGGATGCAGTCCCCGTCAGAGAACTCAGGTCCTCATGCCCCGTCCTCCCCCTTCTTTTCTTCTCTCCCTCCCCCCCTCCCTCCTTCCTTGTCTCTTCCTTTGAAATCAGTTCCACTAGCAACTGTAATATGACAGGATTATTGAACGGCGCTAGGATGTTTGTCAGCACTCCGAGGAGCAAGCCGGTGGCCCCCTGGGTTCTCTCGGCCGATCGTGCGAAGACCTTACACGTGAAAGAAACTTGCTTCAGAGAAATTTGCTTCACACGCAAGCACTACGAACCCACTGACGTGTCCACAGTCACTCGCCCTTCTAAACCTCTCTCAGGGAAGCCAGGTATCCGTGACAAGAGGAAGGCTTGCCGGCTATCCCTGGTGGCCGGAAGGATTCCACCAACAGCAGCCAAGCGTGCAGGTCCCCGACTCACTGTGGGCCCCCACTGCACTTGTGTGAGACAGGTGTGAGTCGTGATTCATCTGGGACATTCTCTGGGAATTTTGGCCTCAGGCGGCAGTCAACATCATCAGTAAGATCATGGGACTGCCAGATAAACTGTGACTGTTCAGAGGAGGGTCCTCTGCCAGCCAGAGGTGTTCTCTTCTGTATGGGTGCATCGATGGCTTAAAAGGCCCACCCGCTCTGCGGCCGGCTTTCCGGTAACCTGTGCAAACAAGCAACCCAGAAGGAAAGAGAAGGACAGCATCAACAGCTCAGTTGGGTTTCTCTGGCCTAAAATATATGAAACCGCGGCTCCTAAATCTACTGGTTCGGCTTCTCTGGAGAACCGTGGCTGATACAGTGGGAATAAAAGTTCTCTCTGTAAATAAAAGAGGGTGGACCGACGGCCTCTACAATCCATTCATTACCTGAGTGTATATTTCTTTGATCGAAGTGCATTTTAAATTGTTCTCATCCTCTGAAAATGATCATTTACAACGTGCTATCAGGAAACCCTATATTAAACACAATTTTTTCCATCAAAGTAGACAACCACCCTGGGATTAAGTGTGTAGGGCACGGGAGGTAAGAACTCGTGTGAACGAGGCCCAGGAGGAGGCTGCCTTATGCGAGGGCCCTCTGGTCTTTTCAATCCAGCCAAGGGTCCTGCGAAGGACAGTCACGGGTCCCCAGGAGACTGCATGAGAGGCATGCAAGAGAAACGCACACCCCAGCTCTCCACTGATGGAGAAGGGACGTGACACCAGGTCACCTGCCGACTGCGTGGCAGTGAGGTCCGCAACACCTTCTGTGTCGGCCAGGCCTCCAGCTTCCTTGCCAAACCCAGACAGACTGCAGGCAAGATGAAGGAGACCATCTGTGATTCTAGATGCTATTTGTAAGGCATGAATTCTGCAGCTGTCCCACATGGGACCCGACATAAGACCTCGGTGACACGTACTCGTTCTGATGTCAATCGTTCAAAACTTGGTGGGGAAGACCAAGTCATCGGTGCTGGTTTGCTTGGCCACACAGACACATCACTTCCTAACATATTTTTAATTGCCTGTGCTTTTTGCCTTAGTAGAAATGGCCAAGGTGATTGTGATGAATCATTTTAAGACAGCAGAAGAAATTCAGCTGAAAGGAGTCTTTGCTGATACATTATTTCCACAGCTGATAATAAGGAATAACGAAGAAATGTTCAAACAGGCAATTAAACATGATATTTCCCACTGTTTGGCTTCTCAGGCTCCACAGCAATCGAAGGACCTAGGCTCATGTTGTAGAGACCAACAAGGCAGAAGGATTTAGGATTATGTTATTTCCGGAAAACGGTACCGGCCACAATAGCTTTGGGAATAAAACCACCCTGTGGTGGCTCATGTCACAGTTCTGTTCATGAGGTCCGAGGGTACGAGACACACTTTTTTCCCATTTGTTTAAAACTAACAACTGATACAAATACACGTCCCGCACTCTTTTTAAAAAAATTTTAACGTTTATTTATTTTTGAGACAGAGAGAGACAGAGCATGAACGGGGAAGGGTCAGAGAGACGGAGACACAGAATCTGAAACAGGCATCAGAGTTGGATGGGGGCTCTGAGCTGTCAGGACAGAGCCTGACACGGGGCTCGAACTCACGGACCGCGAGATCGTGACCTGAGCCGAAGTCGGCCCCCTAACCGACTGAGCCACCCAGGCGCCCCCATCCCGCACTCTTAAATAGCTCTTCTGGGATGACAGAAAACATAAATGATTGAATGAGCTGTTTTTAAAGAACTCCGCCATCATCTGAATGGTGCGACGACGGGAATTAAAATGAAGGAGATCAAATCATTTCGGAAAGATCTTTGAAATCTTTCTGGTACTTTCCCATCAGTGGAAAGATAAAAGCAATGTAGACGTTTGCTGTGACTTAAGCCTGATGCAGTCTGAAACGGTGGCAACATTTAAAAGTCAAAAGAAAAGTACTGCCTTTAAGTAAGGGGGGGGCAGCCCATGGGACCAGGACAGTCCTACAGAACCCACGGAAGGCGTTTCAATCTGCGAGAGGGTTCATTAACTTTTTTTTTTTTTCTATCATCCCAGAACCTTTGGATAACCGGAAGGGAAGCTACGTGCCTGGGAGGGAGAGATGTGGGAGCCGCTTCCTGAGGGCGTCGACGTCTGCCAAGTCCATGCATTCAGTGGCCCCCGGGAGGGGACGCGTGGCCGCAACATGGCGTGACCCAGCCTTCTGTTTGTATAGCAGCCAGGGGGGGTAAAATTTCCCGGAGGTCACATACATTTCTGACTGGACGTACAAGCACATGCCCAATCGATGTAAAATTGGGTAAAATACTGGAAGAACAACGTCCTTTCTCCATCCAGGCCTTTCCTCCCAGAACCTATGCCCCCCATCGCCCCCCCATCCAACTCTGATGCCAAAGGGCCCTAATCCCAAGAAGCAGAGGGACAGGAGGGAGGTCTCGGGGAAACTCGCCGTAGCCAGTCCTGTCCCTACTCTGGTTCACCGTGCCCCTGTCCCCAGGCCCCACGAGAGAGACCTTGCTACTTAAAGCAGGGCTGACGGCTGCAATGTCTGTCCCCCATCATCCTGGGTTTCTTAGAAACACAGAATTCCACAGGCACCCAGGTGGCTCAGTCGGCTAAATGTCCGACTTCGGCTCAGGTCGTGATCCCGCAGCTCGTGGGTTCGAGCCCCGTGTCGGGCTCTGTGCTGACCGCTCGGAGCCTGGAGCTGCTTCAGATTCTGCGTCTCCCTCTCTGTCTGCCTCTCCCCGACACTCACTCTCTCTCTCAAAAAAAAAAAAAACATAAAAAAAAAGAAATGCAGACTTCCAGGCTCCAACCAGACCGACTGAGCAGAACCCACTTTTTAACGAGATGTGCAGCCAGTGACACCATATCCACAGGTCACTTTAGGGACAAGAATAAGCTCCAGTCACTGCAGTCAACAGAAGATGCATAAGAATAGAAATCTCACTGGAGGGGCGCCTGGGTGGCGCAGTCGGTTAAGCGTCCGACTTCGGCCAGGTCACGATCTCGCGGTCCGGGAGTTCGAGCCCCGCGTCGGGCTCTGGGCTGATGGCTCAAAGCCTGGAGCCTGTTTCCGATTCTGTGTCTCCCTCTCTCTCTGCCCCTCCCCCGTTCATGCTCGGTCTCTCTCTGTCCCCAAAAAAATAAAATAAACGTTGAAAAAAAAAAAAAGAAATCTCACTGGAGGGGGCGCCTGGGCGCTCAGTCGGCTGAGAATCAGACTCTTGATTTCGGCTCAGCTCATGATCCCGGGGTCGTGGGATCGAGCCCCACAACGGGCTCTGCTCTGGGAGTGGTGGAACCTGCTTCAGATTCTCCCTGTCTCTCCCCCACCCCCCACCCCTCTCCCCTGCTCGAACACACTCTCTCTCTTTCTCTCTCTCAAAACAAAAAAAGTGAAATAAAATAAAAAATTTTAAAAAAAGAAATTTCACTGGAAACTTCTCTTTAACACACACAGTAATAACATTTATAATAAAAGTAATTTATTATACTTTTTAATTTAATAAAACACACAGTAATAAAATTCATAAAATAAACTATAAAAAATTATAAAATAAATACGTTCATGACATTTTACAGTTTTGAAAATAAGAGCTGGGGTGGCTTCTCACCCCGATGGATATTCGAAAATAGAGAAGAGGGGCGCCTGGGTGGCTCAGTCGGTTAAGCGGCTGACTTCGGCTCAGGTCATGATCTCGCAGCCCATGGGTTCGAGCCCCGCATCGGGCTCTGTGCTGACCGCTCAGAGCCTGGAGCCTGTTTTGGATTCTGTGTCTCCCTCTCTCTGACCCTCCCCCGTTCATGCTGTGTCTCTCCCTGTCTCAAAAATAAATAAAACGTTAAAAAAATTAAAAAAAAAAAAAAGAAAATAGAGAAGAGACAGAAGACTGTTCATGCCCCTCTCGATCCAAGAACATGCCCCTCTCTCTCGATCCAAGAACATGTGTCTGTTTGCTTTTTAATTTTTTAATTTTTTTATTTATTATTATTTTTTTAATTTTTTTAACGTTTATTTTTGAGACAAAGAGAGACAGAGCATGAATGGGGGAGGGTCAGAGAGAGAGGGAGACACAGAATCTGAAACAGGCTCCAGGCTCTGAGCCATCAGCACAGAGCCCGATGCAGGGCTGGAACTCACGGACCATGAGATCATGACCCGAGCCGAAGTCGGACGCTCAACCGACTGAGCCACCCAGGCGCCCCTGCTTTTTAATTTTTTTTTTAATGATAAGTGCTATCTGGCCCAGGTGAGGGTCTTATGCATGTTTACTAATTTTGCCTTCTCAAATTTTAAAGGATTAATCCTTTAAACAGATGCCTAAGTATATTATGGTCTTGTAGTTTTACATCTTTTTTAAAAGTTCTACTCACTTAAAGTTTATTAATTTAGAGAGCACACGTGTCAGCAGGGGAGGGGCAGAGAGAGAGAGAGGCAGAGAGAATCCCAAGCAGACTGCTTGCTATCATTTCGGGGCCCGACGTGGGGCTCTACCTCACGAACCGTGAGACGGTGACCCGAACTGAGACCAACAGTCTGAGGCCCCCAGACGCCCTGTCTCGTAGTTTTAAACACAACTATTGCCTGTCTCTTTACCACAAATCCATGAAGCCACACAAGAACCCTGCACTCCACACGGCACAGGAATCAGCAGGTCCCAGGTCCCGAGAGAACTTTCCACATCACCTGATGCCTGTGTTGCCACCTGCTCCCCTTGACCCCACACCTGAGTCTCATCCCTGGAAGGACCCCCCAACCAAGCACTCCAGATGATGTCATTCTCATCTTCACTCTCGTGTTCACTACTGTTCAAACGAACAGTCGTTCAAAGGAGAGCAGGACACAATCAGATAGCTCCCAGGACCACCAAGGTTCCCTGACCTCTCACAGCTAACAGGTGCACTCGGCATCAGGCCTGAGGGCCGGGCGTCATTCCTGGGCACTTTGCTCTTGGACACCCCTACGGATGCCAGAAAATGGGTCAAGAACCTGACCTTCAACCGCCCTTCGACCGCGGAGTCACTTTGGACACGCATACAGTCTGTTTAGAAGGTCCTCATTACAGCTGGGGTGGGGGGAGTCCTGCACCATATGGAACTGAAATCGTGCCGTCCCAACCTGAACTTTCAGCCTGATTTTTTGTGCTTCCCTCTTGCTCGACACACCCACTGGCCAGCTTAGAAGGATGCACACACAGGTACAACAGAACGGGTTCCACTGTTGAACGCTTAAATCACTTTATCGATTAAATCTTGTAACGATTTAATTTACTTATTGATCAATTAAGATTTTGCTGATCAACACTAAAAGGGAATGTGAGCAATTTTAGCCAGATAATATCAAACGCAATTAAACATTCTAACTCGTAAGTAAAAGCAAGAGTCCAGACCCAACTGCTGGTGAGCCGGGACAGCGAAAAGGGGAGAGCCACAGCACAGAAAGCATAACCCGGTAACAGCTTAACCATCCAGAGGATGGTCACCAGCTTCCTCAAATAACGCACCTGTAGACACTGTCGAGAAGGAACAACGGTGGCCTCTGAACTCTGAAGCCGTTATCTGTCAAGAGGAGGAACAGGTGACTTCTCCAAGACCCACGGTCGATGTTTATTTGGTTTTGAGAGGCGAGGGGCGGAGAGAGGGCTGGAGACAGAGGGCCTGACGCGGGCTCTGAGCTGACGGCACAGAGCCAGACGCGGGGCTCGAACCCACAAACCGAGAGATCATGACCCGAGGCCAAGTCGGACATTCAACCGACTGAGCGACCCAGGCACCCCTAACGACCCGGCACCGGTCAGGTGGGGTGGGGTCTCCCTTCAGGGCAAGGAAAATGTTCCACATTAGACTGTGCTGGTGGAGGCAGAGCCCAGGACATAATGCTAATTTCCCAGAGCTGTGCGAGCAAGCACACCCTGCAAGTTACAGCTCCACGGAGCTGTCACAAAAATTCCTGTGGCTGGGAGAAGGCCCTTCGGACACTTAAAAGGGCTCCCTCCTGATGGAGCCACTATCATATACACCCGCAGCCTGCAGGCGAGGGAAGGGCCACTGGGGAGTCCCCAGGCTGGGGCCCGGGCTCAGCCAAGTCAGTCAGTTTCTGGTGAATACCAAATCTAGGTCGTCCCTCTGGCTATTCAGACGATAACAGACACAAGCAGCTTCCTGGCACCCAGAAGAAACTCTATGTTCCTGGCACCTGACGTGAAGTTTCCCAAATGTGAAACTTCCGGCAACGCACGGCACCTAAGAACCTGAACCTGAACCCTTCTGCCGCGGTCACTCGGAGACCCCCCCCCCCGGAATATTCACCGGGCTCTGCAGGCCCAAGCACCCGGAATCGTGCAGTCACAAAGGGCTCCCCTGGGAAGTTGCAAAATGTTTCCAAGGCCTAAAAGAGTAAAATGTAACAGAGGCCTCCAAGGCTGGATTTGCTAGTCTTTTCCCCGGGGAAAGAAGGCTCAAGGGAGACAGGGATGAATTTTCTCAGATACTGAATAGAAACGTCCAGCGATGGAAGGTGAGACGTGCTTCGGGCTGGTCCAAACCACAGTGCTAGGACCGATGAGCAGAGACGCAGAGATGTAGCGACTAAGGTCAGTAGAAGTATTCTTAACACCTGCAGCAGAAGCAGTATCGACTAAGCTCTAACCAGCATCCTTCCCGATTCTGAGACTCTACGGCTCCAGCTCATCAAAACATGAAACAACAGTGGATCTCTGTTGTGAGAGTTATTGCGATCCACTCCGGATCAAGTCAAAGAATTGATAATGTTACGAACTAGCAAGAACCACGGGGTTCAACTGAAACCCGTTATTTGAAGATTAGGAAAATGGATCGTGACTCCCAAACACAGCTGTATGCAAAAAAAGCAAAAAAAAAAAAAAAAAAACACCCTTCATCAACAGTTAGTGCTGGAACAGAGGCCTCCTTTGCTGGCTTCCAGCTAACACAAGAGTTTCAAGAGATGCCATGATGTTCAAAAGCTCGACTCATCTTTTCCCCCAACCTATTCCTACAGGTTGACGATTTTTCTTTAGGTAGAACAGGAGCGAGGGGGCTGTTCACAGTCTTACAGGGGAGGCCACAGAGATCCCCTGGGGAGGAGAGCTCTCCCAGCTCATCTACTCCCCCCTGCAAAATAAAATCTATAGGTGCATACATGTGCATACATAGGATTTTTAAAACGTCACTTTCCGCCCCTGAAGAAAAATGAGAGTTAAACCCCTTAGAGAATTCTGCGTTTGAGAAATTTCGATGGGAGGAAGACTGCCCGTCTTTTAATCCCCGGGTTTTTTTCCCCTTTTCAAGTTCACCCTATTATTTTCAACAACCCACTTCTCTACCCCCACCGCTTTCTTCTTACAAATAGCTCTGTGGGAAATGCTGCAATTTTTAGTCTCTCTAAATCCTTCTAAGCACCAAATTCAAAGAGCTATTTTGGCAGCTGCGATGCACTAGGAAAGAGAATTTGGATCCAGGCTGGGGAGGACTCGGCTTTTTGCAGCGGGGTCCTCCGAGGAGGGCGCGATGCCAAGTGCACCTCTTTCCGGAAGTGCCAGCTTCCACAGACCCCCCCCCCCCCCCGGCTGATGCCACGCCACTCCCCACCTGCTTCCCACATGCGGCTCTCTATTCGTTTCTGTGGAGTGTGTATGAGTCTTGACTTTGCAGTGACTTCAGGCTATATAGGCCACAATTTTGAAAACCGTAAAGCTCTTTGAAACTCCCTGGAGAACAAAATGTTATCTGACTTGAACTCATTTGGGAGCAGAACTTACTGGAACTGATTTGAAGCGACTTATAATTGTATTTATTCTACTTAGTGTAGTTTTTTTTTGTTTTTTTTTTTTTTGTTTTTTTTTTTTTGCAGAAATATAATGGTCTGCTCACCGCAGACACCACTGAGGGTGTTACCTAATGTAAAATAAAAGCACTGAGCTAGATGCTTAAACTCCAACACGCTGAGCTCCTAATTGAACCCAAGGTTCTCAGAGAAGTGGTTCTGGACCTGCCCCAGGACAGGCTGTAGGCATCCAGCCTGGCATGGTCCGCTTAATAAGTGGTTAATGGATATCACTGCATCGAGCACACCCGGCGGTGGCCTGATCCAAAGAGGAGACATGACAGGAAAATCACTTAAAAATAGGTGTCAAAACATACCAGCACTGAAACGGAATGGCTAACAGAAATGTTAACACGGCAGGATTTCTCCTTCTGCCATCCAGCAGGAACTTGCTGTGACCTCAGCTGATGAATCTGCATGTTACAATGTTGCCACCGCATGCAGGGTTTCACCTAGACCGCCTTCTGCTTGCGCCCTGAGGATCCGCACAGGACTTTGTCAGTAACAACTGCTGCCCTGTTCTCCCCTTCCGCAAGTTCCAATTCATTGCCAGTTCGTACTTTCCTTGCCTTGGAATCGCAAACTCACAAAAAGTAAAAGAGACCCCCCAACGCCTTTGTAAAAATCTATTCTGGGGGCAGCCGGGTGGCTCAGTCCGCTCTTGATCTCGGCTCAGGTCACGAGCTCGCGGTTTATGAGCCCTGCTCACGTGCTCTCTCTCTTTCGAAATAAATAAGTAAATTAAAAAAACAAAACTTTTTTTTTTACATAAAACATATTCTGAACAACCCCCAGCCCACATTTATTCATCCCGTCTATGTTCGTCTGTGCCAGCACTGGGGACACGGAAGGCTAACAAGACAAGATGCCCATCAGGGGAGTGCGTAAAACGTGAATTTAGAACGTGAAACCAACGAATAAAGGACGAATATGATTTCATGAAAAGTACCTGGTACCGGCTGGCAAAAGCCTCGGCCTGTGTCGTGATATTGGGGCAAGAGGGTAAGGGAAGAGAATGATTTCAGTGCGGAGGTCTAGAGGAAGACCATTCCGGAAAAAGGGAGCCAACCTCTGGGGGAGAGAGTGGCGGAGGAGGAAAAGCAGGTGAACGGAAGTGAAGCGAAATACGGCAAGTGTTCCGGGGACCCCAGCGAGGCCAGGGTCACAGCAGCACCAGGGAGGATTGGGGGGGGGAGCGAGGTCCCAGGATTGGCAACAAACGGCTGTGTCAGGGTAAGACCAGGGGCTTGATCCCAGTATGCTGAGAAGCTACTAAGTGAAGAAATCTGACCTACGTCTAAAAAGATCCCTCTGGAGGCTCTCAAGACAGTGGTGTGTCTGACCCAGGGGGAGACAGGGAGACCAAGGAGGAGGCTGCTTTGGGAGAGCGGAGGTCAGGTGCAGGGTGCCCCCGAAGCCTGGGCTGCCTGACAGAGGTCACTGGTGTGCGGTGTGCAGGCCAGAAAGGAACAAGGGACGCTCCGAGTGTTCAAGCTGGAGTATCAGACAGTACAAGGGTCCCATCCTTCCGCATAATTCCCCTGAGATGAGGAAGCGTAAGTAAAAAACGTCTGGAGGCGGTGAATCACGCGTGATGTTTCGGGGGCGGCTCAGGCGGTTAAGCATCCGACTCTTGATTTCGGCTCAGGTCATGATGGTCTCACTGTCTGTGGGTTCGAGCCCCGCATCGGGATTCTTCCTCCCTCTCTCTCTGCCCCTCCCCTGCTCGCTCTCCTTCCCTCAAAAATAAATAAATAAAAATGTTTAAAAAAGAGTTCTGTTTCAGCTCTGCTGTCTTTGGTAAGCCCATTAGGCACGCAAGAGGGAGTTTAGCATAAGAGTCTGGAGTTCAGAGGCTGGGGTGTGAATCTGTGAGCCTGCAGCACACAGATGCGACCGAAAGCCACGGGGACTGCAGGAGCCAGAAGGAGGATTCCGGAGCCCCCAGGGCAGGAGGAAAACCCAGGCAGGGTAAGAAACTGAGCAGCCGGAACCGGAGAGATCCGTGGCCCAGAAGCTAAGCGAAGCAAAGTGACCGAAAAGGGAGATGCCGTCACCTGTGGGAAGTGAGAACTGACCTCTGGATCCGACTGTGACGTTGCCAGGTAAGATCTCCCTGGAGGGGCAAGGAGAGGAGACTGTAAGAGGGGAAGACAGTGGCAATAGCTACATTTTGCTATTAAGTTGCAGGAGAGAAGGACTGGTGGCTGGAGCATGGAGTCGCTGAGAGGCCGTAGGTATATTTCGTTTTGTAAGAGACAAAAACATGCGGAGCACGTCTGTCCGTCTGAGGACGTCAATCCAGCAGAGAACACGGGTGTCCCCGAACGGACCCACGGTGGCCCCTCCACCCACGACAACCCTGAGCCCCTGCTGGTGACGGAGGGGGTGTGCCAGCACTAACTGCCGCCTGAGTTTTGCAGGCGCTTGACAGCTTGCTGAGCACCTACCCTCCTGCCCACGTCCATTCAAGACCACGGATCATCTGAGACCTCTAGGTAAACCATTTGAGAAAAAAAATAAAGTAATATCCGTCCCAAATACCTGTCTCAGATGAATGAAAACAACAACAAAATAGAGCGCACCTGTTGATGCTTTTTACCAACACGCACGCGATCTTTTTGAGCAACTTAACCCTTCATATTCTTTTTTTTTTTTTTGGTTTATTTATTTATTTTGCGAGACAAAGAGGGCACAGGCAGGAAAGGGGCAGAGAGAGAGGGGGACAGAAGGTCTGCCACGGGATCTGTGCTGACAGCGAGGACCCTGATGCGAGGTTCGATCCCACACACCGCGAGATCGTGACCGGAGCCGAAGTCGGGCGCTCAACCGACTGAGCCACCCAGGGGCCCCAAGTCTTCATTTTCTGACCGTCCTCGTAAGGAATCCTGTATGGAGATCCCTGAGACGTGCAGGCTTGGAGTGCATCTGAAATATGCTGAATGTATTTATTTTAAATACAACGTTCTTAGAAAACGAGCCGTATAAAAGGACTGGTCTATACTAAGTTCTGTGCCTTTGTTGTGTAACTGCAGTCACACAAAAATTGTGTCTGTCCCTTTGTACCACAAGCAGATCTTTAGTGATACTCTGCTATCAGCATTTTCCTAGCCACGTCCACAAGCAAGTAAAATTAAAGCATCCAGACACCGAATCTGTCGCTCTTTCCGGAGTTGGGCTCTTCTCTCGCTGTGCCCAATGATTTCACACAAGATAGGTAGCCTGGATGTTTCCGTGTAAAACCCGTAACTATACTCTCAGCTTTTTAGTAAGTCTGTTGTTTCATCCTCGATGAAATAAACAAGACGTTTCTGTGCCACTCACAATGTGTGCAGCCAGAAATACAGACGACTGGACTAGAAACTTCCAAAATTCTTTATAATTCTAACTCCCAACAGGCACACCGAATCCATTCTATAGCACTTTGTGCAAATGTTTCTCCACCAACTGTATCAACAGCAAAATGTTGTAAGTTTCGCTGTCGCACATGTCAATTCACATTAAAAAAAATATTTGAAATATCCATTTTTGTTGTCTTCTATCAGATTAAATGCTGCCAGCCTACAAGTTCAGTCTAGGGATCAGAATCTCTTAAAAAAAAAATCACACAAAAATAAATCTGAATCTATTTCCATGAAAGCCTTATAGATATTACTTTTTATTTAGGTTTATCTATTTTGAGAAAGAGAGAGCGTGCACAGAGAAGGGGCAGAGAGAGAGAGACGGGGGGGGGGGGGGAGAAAGGGAGAGAAGGGGAGAGAGAGAATGAATCCCAAGCAGGTTCACTCCACGCTGTCAGCACAGAGCCCGAAGCAGGACTTGAACCCATGAAGTAGGAGACCATGACCTGAGCCAAAACCAAAAGTCAGACATTCAACTGACTGAGCTACAATCTTCCAGAAAATTATGAACGCCTGTATTGCCCTCCATCCCATATCTGTTTGCCTAGTGCATTAGTCAGGGATTTTCAGGGAAACACAACCCATTAGATACATACTATCTATCTCTGTATATATAAATAAATTTACAAAAATATCTGTATACCTATAGATATATAGGCATAAATAAAAACCTTGGAAGGAGCCAATGTCGCAATTCAAGTCTGAAGGCAGTCCGCTGCAAAATTCCTCTTGCTCAAAGGCGATGAGTCTTCGGTTTCATCCAGGCCTTCAACTGATTAGATGAGGCCCACCCACATTATAGCAGGCAATCTGTTTTACTCAACACCCACTAATTTAAATCTTTTTTTTAATATGAAATTTATTGTCTAATTGGTTTCCATACAACACCCTGTGCTCATCCCAACAGGTGCCCTCCTCAATGCCCATCACCCACCCTCCCCTCCCTCCCACCCCCCATTGGCCCTCAGTTTGTTCTCTGTATTGAAGAGTCTCTTATGGTTTGGCTCCCTCCCTAACTTTTTTTTTCTTTTCTTTTTGTCCTTTTTTTCCTTCCCCTCCCCCATGGTCTTCTGTTAAGTTTCTCAGGATCCACATAAGAGTGAAAACACATGGTACCTGTCTTTCTCTGTACACTAATTTCAATCTTAATCTCATCCAAACGCCCCTCAAAGGAACAGCCAAAATAATGTCTGGCCACATATCTGGCTACTGTGGCCCATTAAGTGGACACACAGAATCACCCACCACACCTCGGTTAGACAGCACCTACTTCAAGTTTTGTTTACCGACACAATTTCTCGTGTTTCATGACTGGGATCCTCTCTTCTGGACGTGCGCCAGTCTGTCTGTCCCTCTTCATGTGAGAACCCAGAACCACACGTTCAGTTGTGATGTGGTCGGCACAGAAGGCATGAGAGGGCTCAGCCCTTGAGTATTAGCGTTTGGCACAGCTAATGAGGTTTGACAGTACTTTAATAAAAGCCTCTAGTATATGTCTTCTGCCTGGATACAGATCTTCATAAAAGTTGGATGGGCGTGCCTTTTAGTCCTCCTAAAATGCATACCACTTACTTGCATACAAAAAAGCACATACAACCCTTCTTTCCATCTTCCTAGTTTATTTTTTTTATCAACGTCAGGAAGTAAGCTTCTCTACCCAAGCTTCACGATTGTTTCTCGTTCTGTCGTTTCACAACTATGTGCTTTTCAAAGCTCTTTGGTATCTGGTCCCAGGACCAAATCTTGATTCAATCTTCACTTTCCAAAGCTGATTCTGCTCCCCAGAGCCCCCCGTCAGGGCCCCCGCCCCCCCATCTCCTTGTTTCCTGACCCCTTATAAGCACATCTTTACAGTGAGTCAAATGAGTCCTTGTGCCTCACGTAAGGACCTTAGACTTCTCTCACAAGACTCACAAACACCAGATACCCAAGCTTCCCTGAAACCTCATTTAAATGTCTTGCTCTCTCACTCCTTGCTGTGGAGGCAAATCGCCCATATGTAGTGATTTAATCCCCCTTAAGAAATATTCATCATTGTGACATTTTCATTTTGCCTGGGATCAAAAAGTTGGGAGAATCGTCTTCCTCACGTATCATAACTAATACCATTGATACGAAACCTCAAATTTGCGAAATCATCCAATACTGGACCGTAACATCTATGCTGAAACACTGACAGCCTCAATCTGCCTTTCCGGCAGAATGTATCAGCCTTGTAATTACATAGTCCATTGTGTAATCAGTTGTACCCCCATTTTGCCGCTAGAACGGAACCCCAGGAGGGAAAGGCAGGATTCTATTTTGCTCGCTGAGCGATCCCCTGGTTGACCACGATACCTGCACGAGAGACGCTCAACAGATGGCGAGCATACGTGCGTGACACCCTCGGTCATTCAGGCAACGATGACGGCCAGTGACAGACAGTCAAAATGCTCACTGTTACCCGAGCCCTACTGCTACAATCACCGAGCTTTTCTCTTTTTTAAGTTTTTTTATGTTTTATGTTATCTTTTGAGAGACAGAGAGGGACAGAGCATGAGCAGGGGAGGGGCAGAGAGAGGGAGACCCAGAATCCGAAGCAGGTTCCAGGCTCCGAGCTGTCGGCACAGAGCCCGACGCGGGGCTCGAACCCACACATGCAAGATCAGAACCTGAGCCACCCAGGCGCCCCCTACGATCACCAAGCTTTTAATGAAATGGTTAGCACCCAGGGTCAGTTTCCTCCCCTCTCCTCGCCCAGGTCTACACCGATGAGGAACAGACAAACTACCCCAAGTGAAAGGAATTGGGAAACGGTGGAGAAAAACCAGGGTCCGAGAACAACCTCGACTTGGTTCTCTGCGGAGTGAACTCCCCTCCCATCTGCCATCCCCCGGGACGGCGCACAACACAGGAGCCCCTGGGCCTGCCCCGGACACAGCAGCGGGCAGCTTCCGAAAACGGTTAAAAGCCCCACCGACCAGAGTTCTCTCCCACTTAGGCAGCAGGCAGGGCACAGCTGGTGAACCCTTGTGACCCCGCAAGGCTTTCAAGAACCAGATGCTGCAACAGTAACACAGGCCCTTAATCGTGGGACCGACCTGAACCAAAGCGGATCCAAAGGTGATGTGGTGGGGGGGCTAAGATGCGAAAAGGAAAAGGGAAGGCAGGGGCACGGCAGACACAGCTGAATTCTTAGGGACGCTTCCAAATAAATGCCCTGGGCGTGGCCGCAGCAGCCGTGGCATCAATATTTTACGGAGTGAGCACTTTTGTGCGCGTATCGAGACTCCGCCCTCCTCGCCCGGGAGACCTGAAGCTGGACCCTTTCTCCTAAGATGACCGCGTCAAGCTGCCCCCATCGGACTTGGATGACGACCGGCTTTCTCCCTTCTACCTCGGCAGGAGGCAGCCTTGGATGATGACCTGGGCGGTCTTCCGACTGAACTCGTTCGAGCCTCATCTGATAAATGGAGAGATTTCCTCCATCCAGGGCTCATATGGGAGTTTAGCGAGAGGCAGCGTAAAAAGTGCCCACCTTCTTGCTTGCCACGCGCTAAGCACTAAATAAATAATCGCTCTTGGAAGTAAGGCTGGCTGGATAAACAAGGTGCTGGGCCCCCTCCCTTCCTCGCCCCAAGCCTTAGCCGCAGCTCCCTCCCACACTAGGGTGCAGGACCCCAGTGCCTCTGGAGCACAGCAAAGCCCGCTCTGGGTTATTCTTTGGGGCATGCCTCCTGCTCTTAAATTCTTGGAAGAAGGAATGGTTCCCCCCCCCCAGCACTGGTGTCCCTGGCAGTCTCCTGGTCCTCAATTCTGCCTAAATCGTGCTGACATCTGAAGCACTCAGCCTCTGTGAGCATGGGACGGGTTCCAGTCACTCCTGATGAGTGTCCGTGTTTTTGCTGGCTGTTGAACAGGTTACTCATTTCAATGTTCTGGCTTTAAGGGCAAAGACAAATTAAAAAAAAAAAAAAAAAACAGGTTTAATTCTCCTCATTGAAAATACAGTCGGCCCCTTGAACAACACAGCAGACAGGGGCCTGGCTGACACCCCAGAGCGTCGAATCTCGCACAGAATTTCCGACTCTCTGAAAACTTAACTCCTGACCACCTACTGTTGACCAGGAAGCCTTACCGGTAACGTAAACCACTGACTGACGTGTGTTTTGTGTGTTGTATTTATACACTGTATTCTTACAATAAAGGAAGCTAGAGGAAAGATTATCAAGAAAATCCTAAGGAGGGGCGCCCGGGAGGCTCACTGGTTAAGCGTCCGACTCTGGATTTCGGCTCAGGTCACGATCTCGTGGTTCATGAGTTCAAGCCCTGCATCAGGCTCTGCACTGACAGTGTGAAGGCTGTTTGAGATTCTCTCTCTCTCTCTGTCTCTCTCTCTCTCTCTCTCTCTCTCTCTCTCTCTCTGTCTCTCAAACAGAATATCGTAAGGAAGAGAAATACAGCTAAGTACCGTACTGTATTTAGGGACACTAATTCACCTCTAAGTGGGCCCGTGCAGTTCAAACCCCAGGGTCAACCGGAGGGGAAATCTTTCCCTCCTCTGCTTTTTCTTACCAAGTTCACCTCGGAAAAATGAGCCATTGTGAGCATTTTCTCATCTCTCGGAAACGTATCCTTTTGAGGACGAGATGGGCCTTTTGTTGCTGGACCGTCTTCCCAAGGAACGCGGGAGCCATCTTTCCGAAACGCAACCGTCAAGGGAGACGCTCCCACCCTCCCGGTTCCCGCGGGGGGACAGGGGCCTCCGGTGAGCTGGTGTCAGCCTCCCTCCGGCACGCACACTTCCTCCCGTCCCAGAGACAGGCGGCTCCTTCCAACAAGCTGGCGGAAGTGGTCACCCCAGTTTCCAGGTGGGTTAGGATGCACCGTGTCTGACCGGTGGTGCCGTGAAAGGCCGCGGACTCGAGGACTAGTTCCCGCGTATCAGGAAACACGTGTGACGCAGGCGGTGTCGGCTGGACTCCCTGGGTGGTCGCGTTTCTTCTTGAAAGTTCCTCGATTGCCTAGAATACGCATCTCATTCGGGCCTCTTATTCACACGATAAAAGTGGTTGTTTTCCTCCACTATGTCTGTGGACAACATTTCTGGGCTGGAAGATTCTGTTTTCCATTCTATTTCTCCAGCACATTCCACCCGGAACCTTCCAGAAGTCAGCTGGATGGCATTCCTGCTCCGTACTACACCGCGGCACACGTGCCTCTGCTTGTCTGTGTTTACGGGCAAGGAGCCCAAGGGAGGGGGGATGGCGTATAGACCGAAGGAGTCACAACGGCTTTGCCAGTAAGAGGCATGGGTGCCAAGGCCCTGGGGCATCCTGACTCGCCTCAGCAGGGCTACCTTCGGAGGATGAAACGTTCCTCCTCCAAGCGGCACAGGGCAGTCCCTAGGTCAGGGACAACACAGGCCTGCATCTCTTTGCGGTTGGTCTACAAGCAAGACTGAGTTGAACGCTACCATTCCCAGCCTCCTTCCAACTGGTCCTGGCACAAGTGTGACGAGATCTCATCGAGAAGCTGGTTCTTCATGATCACCCCTGACCCATCTTTGTGAAGCCCTCTCCCCACCTTCCTGTGTTGGCCCTCTCCCCTCCTTCCTGTGATGGCCCTCCCCTCACTTTCCTGTGATGGCCCTCTTGCCTCCTTCCTGTGATGGCCCTTTCCTCTCCTTCCTGTGTTAGCCCT
>NW_024412700.1:2413958-2429245 GCF_014898765.1 Herpailurus yagouaroundi | reverse complement strand
CTCCTTCCCGTGATAGCCCTCTTCCCACCTTCCTCTGCCTTGCTTTCTGAAGGACAATCCCCCCTAACCATCGCTGTGACCGTTCCTCTCTGATTCTGTAGCTCCCCCATGACTGTGATCTGGGAGAAGAGGGTTTCAGTCTTTGTCCGCAGAGACTTCTGTAAGTACCTCACTGAGTCCACAGTTGTTTTTTATCCCTTAAATTCGAACTGAATCCCTCGTCCAGGGAACTAATCTCCAGGAAAAAAGTCCCCTTCTAGTTTATTTGCAGGGTGGTCCTGAAACAATTCTAAGCACTTGAAGATTTTGGGTCACAGAGAGGCTTTGGGAATGCATTAACTGTCATTAGCACTGTTAAGGCAACAGCCAAATTTTTAAATTTGCATAAGAGCATTTTAACATCATCTCCTTTATATGTGCTAAAGAAGAAGGGGGGGCGAGCCTTTGTAGTAGGCTTTAGAATAGAGTCTTATCTGCAGTAATTAACATTTCCTAGATGTCTAAGAAAATGAATCATTTTAAGTAATCGTAGCTAAAAATAAACTTTAGAACAAAGTGGGAAAATACCCAATTTCTCTTTAATAACCAAAGTCAAAAATGAAAGCCATCGCGGGGCGCCTGGGTGGCGCAGTCGGTTAAGCGTCCTACTTCAGCCAGGTCACGATCTCGCGGTCCGTGAGTTCGAGCCCCACGTCGGGCTCTAGGCTCATGGCTCCGAGCCTGGAGCCTGTTTCTGATTCTGTGTGTCTCCCTCTCTCGCTGCCCCTCCCCCGTTCATGCTCTGTCTCTCCCCGTCCCAAAAATAAATAAACGTTGAAAAAGAAAAATTAAAAAAAAAAAAAAAAAAAACCTCTCCTTTAACCCGGGCGCCCCCCCCCCCCGCCCCACCATGTGGGCACCCTGTCGTGAATCAATTTACAATGAAACTGGGAAGGAAGATTATTTGCGGTGACAGCTCACAGACTCGCTCGCTCCCAATACGCAAGCCACACCGAAGGCTGAAAAGAAAAGATGGGAATTGTGTGGCGTGAGCCCAGATACAAATTAAGTGTCCCCACGGAACAGAAGAAAGAGACCCTCTCCTCCTTTTCTTTCAGAATTTCCTTCTCTGTCCTTTTCAAATCTTGCTTGTATGGAAATGCTTTTAATGGCTAAATGCCTCTGGCCAGTGTCTCCACTCAGAAATGCCGCCTCAAGGACCCAGGAGCTGAATCTCTGAAAAGTGATCCTGGAGAAAGATCCGCCTCACCTCCCCGGTCTCGGGGAGACATGGGCCTAACCCCGGGGCTCCAGGCGGCAAACGCGACCCGACAGGAGTGGCCCCATCTGTGGCTACACGGAGGAGAGATTTCTGTCTTCGCAGGGGGGCTGAATGTTTATTCAATAATAAAATGAATTTCTGTCTCTTCTGCCTCTGTGATGAGGTCGTCTCGGTTGGGAGGAGAGTTTGCTTTTCATTGTATTTCCCCACCCGGGGCTTTGCCGTGTACCCGGCGGTCCGGGCAGTCAGCGAGGAAGGCTGTCCAAGGCCCGCTGGCCTGGCCGCTCTGAGCCCGGTCAGCCGGCCAGAGCCCCTGGGCACGCTGCTGGCTGCTGGCTCTCTGAGACACGAGCGCAGAAATTGAGAGGATGCCACTTAGAAAGGTTTCTAGCAATTTTCACGGAGCAACTGTACAGCTTCGGATCTCGGAATACAAAATTTGGGTCTGCATGCTGTAAATCTTCTAGCTTTCTCATTTTTTTCATTTCTGTCGCATTTTACAAAAGTCCTGATCCATAATGGAACGGAATTGAAAACAAAAAAACAAAACCAAGCAAATCAAAACCAATGCCCCTTCCCCAGTCTGAGGGCTGGAAAATTTAGAAGCAGACTGTAGCATGCGCCAGGACCAGCCGTTCGAGTCTGCGGCCGCGTCCCCCCGACCCCCGTCTGGGTTCCTGGCTCGGCAGGTCCGGGTGGGGCACATTTCTTTCCCAGGCGATGCCACCTTGTTCACGCTGCTGGTCTAGGCACCGCATTCTGAGAACCACCCTCCAGAGAGTGTTTCAAAGTCCGGATGCCTCTGGCTCACCCCCCACCCTCTAAACAATAAACAGTAAAAACAAAACAAAAAAAAATCCAAGACTGAGGTGGGCCAATTTTTGAAGGAAATCTGCAGAGACCTTGGCATTTGCCACCTAGTTTGACAAGGTGACCAACGGGGGGGCGTCCTGCTCTTTCCAGAAACCAGGCAACTCTTCACTGGCTTTGTCAGCAGCAGGCCTCTCAACCCAAACATCTTGGCTAGGAAAACATTCCGGAAAAGGACAAGCAAGCAAGCAAGCAAAGAGCGGACGGAGGGAGGGGACAGCGGACCCGCTTGGTCGGCCCCCTCCGGACGCGCGAACGTCGAGGAAGATTTCTTCCAGGCTGAGGCTCTGGTGGGAGGGGAGGCTGGAGGGGACAGCCCTGTCCCGGGAGCTTGGCACCCAAGTTCCCACAAGGGTGGCGCACCACAGTCGGCAGGCGGGAATGCCGGGCTGGCTGAGGGCATCAGAGGAAGAAGCGGCAGCCACGGGAGAGGACGCCTCTTTCCCTTCGCCCTTGAGCTTCTGTGCCCGGGACCTGTGGGCGCCCGCGGAGTCCCGGCGCCTTCTCTCCGCATCTCCTTCTTCTAAGTGATCGTGAATCAGCACCCAGGTTTCACGAAGCCAGCTCTGCAGAACGCGAGGAACCGCGCAGGTGTCTGAGCTGAATGCACACGCAGGTCGGTGGCCCCCACGTCGGAGGCCACCGCGCACCCGGGAGTCAGGGGCCCCGGATTCTTGCAGAGACCAGAGCGGGTTGCACCCCAGCCTGACCGCCGATCACACCGCGGTGGTGGAGGGCCCCCGGCGCGCTCGCTGAGGACAGCGCGGATGGTGCGTCCTTCCTCCCAGGGTCGGCGGACAGTCCTCCCCCAAGGCCCTGCTACCATTTTCCAACCTGCTTCTACTTCCTGGGTAGACCCACTCTGCGCTCCACCGCTCGCGGTGTCTTCCCCTCCGGCTGCCGGCCCCGGCCACCTCCTTCCTGGCCCGCCCAGCTTTTGGAGACCACAGGCGTTCTCCTCCATGCTGCCGTGTTCCACCAGCTGGCCCGGGGCTCCCCAGAGCAGCTTTTGTAACTACCGCCGGGTCTGTGCGCACAACCGGCCTCTAGCGACGTGGCCTTTCCACGTCCAGTGGCCGCCCGGAAAACAGTGCCCTGTGCCACCACATGGCACGGTGTGCTCGCCCACCACACGCAGAATACATTTTAAAATCCGTCTGCGTGAACAACGCAGACAACAACAGATGCTGGCAAGGATGCGGAGAAAGTCTTGCACTGTCGGTGGGAATGCAAACTGGTGCAGCCGCTCTGGAAAACAGCGTGGAGGTTCCTCAAAACATTAAATACAGACCTACCCTCCGACCCAGCAACTGCACTACTGGGTATTTATCCATGGGATACAGGTGTGCTGTTCCAAAGGGACACATGCACCCCCATGTTTATAGCAGCGCTATCGACAATAGCCGAAGTATGGAAAGAGCCCAAATATCTATCCATCGATGGATGAATGGATAAAGAAGATATATGTGTGTGTGTGTGTGTGTGTGTGTGTGTGTGTGTGTGTGTGTGTGTGTATGGAATACCACTCAGTGATCGAAAGGAACGAAATCTTGCCATGCTCAACAATGTGGATGGAACTAGAATGTATTATGCTAAGCCAAACACGTCAGTCAGAGAAAGACAAATAGCGTATGATTTCACTCATGTGTGGAATTTAAGAAACACAACAGATGAGCATATGGGGAAGGGAAGGAAAAATAAAAGGAAAACAGAGAGAGAGAGGTAAACCCTAAGAGGCTCTTAAACACAGAAACAGACTGAGGGTTGCTGGCAGGGTGCTGGGTGGGGGGAGGGGCTCAATGGGTGACGGGCACAAGGGGCGATGGGCACTAAGGAGGACACATGCGGGGATGAGCAATCCCTGGGTTCTACTCCTGAGGCCGGGACTACACTGTATGTTAGGCAACTTGAGGTTAAATAAAAAATAAATTAAAAGTAAAAAATAGGAAAATCTGTCTCCAAGCACTGTGAAAGGCAACACAGGTACAGCAAAATGCACCCAATATGAACATACAGACATAGAAACCATCGTTTTGAAGCAGCCTGTGTAAACTCTGGGCAAGCATCTGACCCCTCCCCACACTCCAGAAGCCCCCACATGCCTCCCTGCCCCCACACGGTCCCCCTCCCCCAGTAACGGTACTGTGATTTGCACCATCAGAATTCCCTTAGTTTTTCTAAACGTGCTATCCCATCAACCAAGGACTCTACCTCAGTATCCCTCAGTATGACATTTCAGCTTTACCTGTGCTGAACCCTATATAAACGTAACCATATTGGGCGCCTGGGTGGCTCGGTTGGTTGAGCATCCGACTTCGGCCCAGGTCATGATCTGGCGGTTTGTGGGTCCGAGCCCCGCGTCGGGCTCTGTGCTGACGGCTCAGAGCCTGGAGACTGCTTTGAATTCTGCGTTTCCCTCTCTCTCTCTCTCTCTCTCTCTCTCTCTCTCTGCCCCTCTTCCTCTCCCGCTCTGTCTCCCTCTCAAAAACGAATAAACAAACAAACCAAAAAAGGCAACCATACAGTCTCCTTTCCATCCTGGTTTCTTGTACTCAGTTCAGTGCTGTGTTTGAGAAGGTCCCTGTGTCTTTGAACATCGTGCCCCTTCGCTCCTGCCACTGTCTGGTACCTCGTTATATAAACACACCGACAGCCATGCGTCCTACTGTTGATGGGGATTTGACCGGCTTTCAGTTTGAAGCTCTAAACCTTCCTGTACGTGTCCCTTGGGGCACGTCTGCACGATTTCTTGTGGGCATGCACCTCGCAGTGTGATTCCGGGTGACATCATCGACGTCAGCAGCTGCAAGTTGTAGCCCTCCCCACGATCTGTGTGCAGGGCTCTCACTGTTTCACGTCTTCGCCAAAATTTAGTGTTACAAATCTCTAAAAAATGGTAGACTTCTCTGGGCACCTGGGTGGGTCAGTGGGTTAAGCATCTGACTCTTGATTTCAGCTCAGATCGTGATCCGGTGGTTGCGAGATCGAGCCCCTGGTTGGGCTCCGTGCTGACGGCGTGGAGCCTGCTTGGGATTGAGCCTCTCCCTCTCTCTCTCTGTGCCTCACTCCTTCACGTGCGCTCTCTCTCCTCTCTCCTTCTCTCTCCCTTTCAAAACAAATAAACTTATGAAAAAAAATTTTTTTTAATGTTGGATTTTTGCATCGGGTGTCTTCTCACTGTGATTTCAATTTGCCTTTCCCTAGTTACGCTAACGTAGTTGAGGGGCTCAGTGCATTTCTGTAAAAGCCCCCTGGGCCCAGAAAAGCACTGTCCCGGGGATGGAGGGTCCTATCAGGCTGATGCTGTCGTGAGGACCAGACTGCCCTACTCTAGAGTTCCCAAGAAAGCCGATGTCTCTGCAGGTGGCTGGATCAGGGCTGCCCTGTGGCTTGCGTGGCCAACGAGGGGACAGGTGGCTTTCACTTCCTGATGTTGCTGTTAACAGGCTCCTTTTCCCTCTTGTACAAGAAGGTCCTAGGACACAGACAACCTTTTGTCGGGGGTGTCCTGTTTTTCTCAAGGGGACAAAAAGGTGAATTACAAGTAGTCGGAGCCTCTTGCTTCCAGGTGGGGCTGAACCACTCCATCCAGATCAAACAGAAAGACAGAAACCTTAGAAGGGAACACCTTCTGTCAGCTAGACAGAAATAATACTTGCTTTGCAAAAGGCTCGTTGCTGTCATATTGTTGTCCTAGAGTTTTGCAGGATTGCTCCTTCCTTTTCCGGAAGCAAACCAGAGTCGGCGGTGAGTGTCACAGCCTTCCACCGGTAACCCTCAGCCTTCCCTCCCTGGAGATTTTCATAAAAGATTATGCTCCACTCTGAAAAGAGCCTGCGTGTGTTGAATATACCCCAGATTTACTCACAGCTCTGCAAGTTAATCTTTAACCTTTGCCCATGGCGTCCTTAAACAGGAGAAGAAGAAATAACAATAAAATCGGAAGGAACATGTGGAAGCCTGTGAAATTGCAAGAGATGGCAAGGGTTGGATAAAGAGGTGTCTCTACCTGCTAAATGCACGGTTACTTGGATCACGCTTTTAAGTAAGTTGAAGGAAATAGACTTTTCCTGGGAAGGGGCCCACGTGACAGCCGCCTGAACTTCTCAGAGACGCTGGCTTGTCCTGTGAAGCAGGAGTTAACCGACTTTATGTAGTTTAAATTTTTTTTTCCGACGTTTATTTATTTTTGGGACAGAGAGAGACAGAGCATGAATGGGGGAGGGGCAGCGAGAGAGGGAGACACAGAATCGGAAACAGTCTCCAGGCTCTGAGCCATCAGCCCAGAGCCCGACGCGGGGCTCGAACTCACGGACCGCGAGATCGTGACCTGGCTGAAGTCGGACGCTTAACCGACTGCGCCACCCAGGCGCCCCAACTTTATGTAGTTTAAAGGTTTAGCGCCAGGACTGCGGGAAGTCACGTGAAGGCAGGTTTCGTGGAACCATAAACAACACCATTCCAGCAAATAGAACCTGTCAACAAAGGCAGAAGTTTCCAGTCCCTGGATGTGTTCCAGAAAGGGCTGGAAATCCTACAAGGAGATGTCATTCTCGATGATCTCCAGGCCCTCTCCCGTCTTCTGGGCTCTGGGTTTCTTTCCACTTGTGGCGGGGAAGAAGGTTTCTGAAGGTCGGCTGCTAAGTCCTCCCCATCCTACTCAACGATCTTGCCGTGTCTTGATTCTTTCAGCCACGAAACAGAAATATCTGTCCTGGGGCACAACAGGTTGTGCTACTATAATAAAATAGAGTATGTGAAATTACTTAATAATCTGCAAACTGTAAGTTATCGGTTAGGTTTGAAACAGGAAGCGTGGGATCTTAAAAACATATGCACAGTTTAGAGTCCTAGAAGAGGAGCAAAAAAAAAAAAATCCTCTTATAAAGAAGTCTTCCCAGGATTTGATTTGATCTGATAACCAGAAATTTCTGGGGAACTAGTATTTAACCAGAAAAATATTTGGTTTTCTGTTGTAGGTAATTATAGTTTTATACAATGTGTTAATTCTTTGTGTGTGTGTGCGTGTGTGTGTGTGTGTGTGTGCGCACATGCCTGAGAATGAAGAATTTAGTCTGTAACGGAGCCCTTTTTGTAAGAAGGAGAGATTTGGGGCCTGAAGTTCATTAACTCTCATTTCTCAAAAACATAGGATAAGAAGGTTTAGGAAGTTGAGCTGAATGTGCCCAGAGTCAAGGATGTACCCAGAAACTACACACTGGCTTCAGGCGCTGTAATCATACATGACTGCTGGTCTCCTCTACCCAAGTTCAAAGCTGGGTTCCCAGTAGTAAGGGTTTTACTACGCGTTGTTCATACACAGCCAGAATCATAAAACGAGGGGCATTCGTCTGGTAGGCTGGACAACAGAGAGAGGAAAATCTTACTTTTCAAGTACCATTACCGTGAAGAAAACATGATCAGCCTTGGGTCCCTCCCACGCAAGACCCCATCACACCCCACGCACAGCTGATGCCCTATCCAGGCAGGTCTCTCGGCCGGCCCAGCTTGTCAGAGATTCCCTTCTGTTTTCACAGATAAGTAACACCAAACTGGAAACCAGAACATCCTTGGCGAGGCTGTTTATTACCGCGTGGTTATGTTCTCTTAATAGCTAAGGAAGTCAGGCGATCAAAGTGACTGTGCCCGCAGAAGTTCTCATCCAACAAATCCACGGCCCTGCCTCCGAGCTCTGGAAGCATTTCCACCTGAGAAACATGTGTCGCACACGCGTGGGCACAGACGTACCCGTGCAGGCACGCACGCCGCATTCCGCCTGAGCGGTCAAGGCTTATGGATGCCTGCTGTGGACTTTGTGACTTATGGGCACACGTTTCTGCTATCTATTGTCTTTGTGTACAAACAGCGACAGACACACTGCGAGAGTGACGAGTGAGCTGAGCTGGAAGGCGCCAGGGAAGTCGGTGCTGAAGAAATTACAACGCCGACAAAATGTCTGTTCCGGCGCGGACGGGTACTTCTCAAGCACGTCCTCGGGTCAGCGTGTGGAGGAGACAGGGCTCCCCTGGCTGGGAAGAGGGAGCAGAAAGGGACTTGAGGGATAATCAGTCTCTTCACATTCCCTCATCTTACGCGGGAGGACGCGGAGGTCCAGGGAGCTGCCTGCAAAGGACACTCGGAGAGTGGCTGGAAAATTCTAGAATTCCACCTGCTGGTCCAGGAGTTACGCGCTGTTACCCACCGTGTTCTACTTGCTCAATTTGGTTTGAGATACACTTTCAGGTAGATCACAGACAAGTAATAGAGTATCCTGCGGTGAAAAGGACTGCTATCTGTGGGCGGGAATCAAAGGGAGCTTCCTGGGCATCCTGCTTCTGCCCCAACCCCAGGTGAGAAACGGAAAACCAAGACACAGCACGTCCCCTCAGCTTTTCCCCTGGGGACTCTGCTTTTACTCCTTCTCCTCACGTGTCACTCCACCCCCAGCTTCCCATTCATCTTGCTTGCTCCACAACCCAATCAATACACCAGACTTGACTGTGCCCTTCCGCGAACCAAAATGGCTCCCTATAAATGGTGGCATTAATTCCTTAGACGCCATTGACCCTGTTTATTTTAAAAATTCACATTCCATCCAGTGGCTCTCCATCTTGGCTGCCCAACAGAAGCACTATTGAACATATCGACACCCAGGGTGCAAAGCAGAGCAACGACATCGGCTCACCCCGTGAGCATGTGCATGCGTGTGCACGGGGGTGTGGAAAGCCCAAAGCTATTCTTCAATCATCACTAAGTCTCCTCTGGTGATGCAACCATTCAGCAAGGTTGAGAACCTCTGCCTGCCCTCAAACAACCATTCTCAACTCTGCCAGCCCACTGGACCACCTGATGTCCTTGGCTTTGTCAAAACCACCCTGAGGATTACATCATCCAGCCGATGCTAAGACCTATGGACCCACGTGGATTTTCAGACCTTCCTTCCACCTCTTGAATGAACCCCCTTCCCTATCCTCACAGGAAGCCACAAAGGAAAAGGGAATCCTGACTGCTTTTTATCTACCTCTATACTCTTGGCTCAGGGCGTACTACAAGGTCTGGGACACGCTCTTTCTTGAGTTCTAAAACGCGGTCCTATTAATCAAAGAAAACCAGCTTCTATAACCAAAAGAGGTCACAAAAATTCTCATCACCAAATTTAAAGTAATGGAAGGAAAAGGAAAAAATTTATTTCCCTCCCCACAAAAAGGATTCCGATATTGTAATTTATAACTAATATATATAGTTAACCCTTGAACAACGTGGGGGTCAGGAGGTCTGACCTCCTGTGCTAGCAACTACCTACATATAATCTTGGACTCCCCCAGCAACTTAACTACTAAGAGTCTACTTCTGACCAGGAGCCTTACTGGTAACACAGTCGGTTAACACGTATTTCGTACATCCGTTATTCCCTGTATTCTTACAATAAAGTAAGCTAAAGAAAATGTTATTAAGAAAATCATAAGGAAGGGAAAATACATTTACATACTCTGCTGTAGTTATCCAAAAAAAGTCCGAGTATACATGCGCCCGTGCAGCTCAAACCCAAGTTCCTCAAGGGTCCACGGGAGTTTGGTCTGCTTACAGGACTCAGGGCTCCCAAAACCCTTGCAATGTCCTGAGTAATAACAGCAATGGCAGCAACTTTTGTCCTAATACTGGCTCTTTTGTTCTCAGTTCCTGAAATCTCTTTAGAGCCATAAATGGGAAATGGGTGTGTTGTTATTCAGAACCAGCCCTTTTCACTACCCCTGAGTTTCTGTTTCTATTCATCACAAAGGATGTCGAAGGACACCAATGGAGAGCCAGGTGAAGAGACACAGAGGACAAGGTCTGCAGGGGTCCCACACAGAAGCTTTGGTCTTTAGGAAGTCCCCTAAGGATGGGGGCTGCTTGCCAGGGAAGTTAACCATGTGATAAGAAGGTTGGAATTTTCAGTCCCACCCCAACCTCTGGGCAAGGGAGAGGAGCTAGAGATCAAATCAATCACCAATGACCAATAATCTAATCAATCGTGCCTCTGTAATGGAGCCTTCCTAAAACCCCCAAGGATGGGGCTTGGAAAACTTCCAAGACGGTGAACCAGAACGCGGCCAAGGTGGCGGCACCCCAAACTCCATGGGGACAGAAGCTCCTGTGTTTGAGACCCTCCCAAACCTTGCCCTCTGTGACTCTTGATCTGGCTGCGCATTCACTTCCTTCCACATGCTTTGTAAAAAACCAGGGATCTAGTACATGAGCCGGTGTCCTGAGTTCTGGGAGGGCCTCCACCAAATTAATGGAACCCAACCAAGGAGGCCGTCCTGGGAACCTGTGACTTCTTCCCAATCTGTCAGAAGCACCTGAACTCCACATTAGTGTCTGAAGTGGGGGCAGGCTTCTGGGACTGAGCCCTCAACCTGTGGGATGTGTGGGATGCTCTCTCCAGCCAGCAGTGTTGGAACTGAACTGGATTACAGGACATCCAGCTGGTGTCAGAGAATGGCTTGCTTTATGGTGCTTTAAAAAGCACATACGTTAACCCCTAAAGTGAGCATGAGTTTCAATTTTATTGTAGCTGTATGTGGAAAATACCATACACATGGAATTCTTTCTTGTGTTACCTGATGCGTTAGAACTTGAAGGAGTTCTTAAAAGTCAAAGAAAACAAATGTATGGCTAAAATCAGGGTCCTTCCTCACAAAAGCAGTCTATGCCAAGCGTAGACATGAGCCCCGGTCTGTGCATTTAACACATACACCTGCTTGAGTCCCGCTGTGCACAGCAACTGACCACAGATGATCAACAGAGGCTAATACCTGGAAATGCACCACCTCTTGGCAATAATAACACAGGATGTTCAAAGTGCCAAAGATGAACGAGTTCTGAGGATTGTCATTGGCATGAGGACAGGACACAGGACAGAGAAATGACTGAGGTACAGCAACGGCCTGCCTAGTATATTTACACATCTCAATGCAAAGTCCCTGCACAGGGAGAGGCCGGCCCTCTGCAAGAGAGTTTTGTTTACGGTATTTCGAATACGACACCCTGAGCTGACCACCCCTTTCTGGGTTTGGGGACTTCTCCCTGGAAATTTCATCAACTTATGTTGATGTGTAAAGTCTTTCCAATCCAGTAAGTCCTCGAAGAGGGGTGCGGGAAATGGACCCTTGTTCCACTCTGTTTTCCTGCACGGGGGATTCATCGAGATTTCCGGAGGAGCTCAGTTACAAGGTTGATTGTTTTAGGAAGGGGTGCCTAAATGTCACCAGGGTGCCAATTCCTCTAAGGAAGCAGGAGCAGTGGTCCCAATCACCCCCCAACAGAGGAGAACCTCTGCATTACTCAAGGCTGTACCCTTGAAAGTCACGTTACAAAGGTGCATGGCGGTTCCCAAGAAGGGCTCAGCACTGGGGGTCTGTGTCCCACACAAATCCCTGTAATTTACCTATAAACCTCAAAGAGCTTCCTCTGCTCACCTGGGCTCATTACAAGTAGAGCATCGCATCGACGGTGAAAGGTCACCGTGCTTAACCTAATCAACAGGCGAGCCACTCGAAGGGTCTGGAAATAAGCTCTTACTTCAGGTGGTTCCCATCTAGGGTTTTTATTCAACACAGGAAGGGGACGGCAAGGTCCGAAAAGACACTCTGCTCATAACATCACAGATGCCTCCAGTCAGTGACCAAAGCCCTCAAATCAGTTCCAGCGGCCACGGGAAAAAGAGTGGCATTCCCTCTCCAGGGAGCGAATTCCCAGACTGCCACTTTCATTCATAACCAAAAGCAACCAACCACGAGATTCTCAAGTGTCCCTGTGACCCACAGACCTCTCATCCTCTCCATCCAGTTTCTGAACCTTCACTGACACAAGCCTGGTCACCAGGGGCCCACCTCACCATCATTAGCCCGCCACCTACAGGAAGAGCCACCAGCCTGCCAAGGAAAGACGTGCCCCACAGGGCACGGGGCACAGGGCAGTCCCCGAGGCTTTTGCTTTTAACCAATCCTTTCTGAGTCTCCGCTGAGCACCTCCGTGTCTGGGAAATGCTCACAGGGACAAAACAGAATTTAGCATATGAAGTACTATCCTCCTGATAGTAAAATTTTCTATCGATCTTAGAACCTATCACAAGAGGACGTGCTTCTCCAAAAGAACCTGTCTGATTGACACAGCAGGTAAATAAGTACGACATCAGTGTATTAATAAGAAAGGAAGGCTGAGCTGAGAACCCATGTGAGTCACCCTGCCCCCCCAGATTTTCAAATGGAGACCTTGTGAAAATACGGTTATTTTTAAAAATAACTTTTGTTCTGGGAGAATGGGATTTTTGACAATATTAGAAATAAAGTTGGGGCGCCTGAGTGGCTCAGTCAGTTAAGCGTCCGACTTCAGCTCAGGTCATGATCGGTTCGTGGGTTCGAGCCCCGTGTTGGGCTCTGTGCTGACGGCTCAGAGCCTGGAGCCTGCTTCAGATTCTCTCTCTCTCTCTCTCTCTCTCTCTCTCTCTCTCTGCCCCTCCCCCACTCATGCTCTGTCCCTCAAAAATAAATATTTTTTTAAAAAGGAAATAAAGCTTATGAAGCTGGCTCTTTTCAAAAAATTAAAACAGAACCCAAGAGGTGGTTTCCACCTATGTTATCCCTTTCACTCGTTTATTAACCCAAATGAGATCAGATGGTATACTGGTAAGTTTGCCTTCTCTAATCACCTGTCAGCAGGAATCGCCCTCCAAAGCAGCGTATGAGGAACAAAGCATTCAGTCAGATTTCAACGAGGGTGCCCTTGTCTCTGGCCCCCGATGGCCACACCATGGAGCATGGGAAAGGGGCTGTAGCGATCAACCGTTTACATATCCGGCTGCAGCCGCAGGAGGTGCGGCTCTGACCCTGTTACGGGTACCCAATGTCTCCCTCTCCAGTATCGGATCTCACGGGTGCGTCCAGAGAGCCGGGAGGGCTCCAAACTGAGGTGCAGGGTGTGGGCGTGGGTGTGGGTGGGCATCCGCGAGCACGTCCACGCACGACTCTGCAGGATGCAAAATGCTCTTCTCTCCCATCACAGACGTGTGGCAGCTTCCCCCGTCGGCGCCAGGCGTGATTCACCCTGTCCCCATCCGGGATGGAAAATAGCACCTGAATCTCAATCAAGCTGCCAGCGAGAAGAGTTTGCCTGTCATGCAGTCCAAGCCAGGCTGTGCTCAGCGAGTCTTCCAAAATGACTGATGAAGAATTAAGGATCAGGAAGTCCCCAGATAACCACTTAAGTGAGGGAGTGATCACTCCATTAAAGCTGCGTGGATGTAGCTGGAACAGGAAATTTCAAAAAAAATAAAAAGGTACGAACCAGACCACAGGGTAATGATTGCCAATGTAAGAATCGACAGGGCGATGGAAAGCCGATGAAGCCTGGATCTCCTTTTCTCCTAGGCCAACGACGAGCCTACAAACACGCCTGGTGGCCACACAATTTGCTAGGCTCGGTTCTACTTGTTCTAACTGTGCTTATTAGCAACAGACACAGAGGACGGTGTGCGGTGAGTGCACGGACCGTCCTTGCTCAGAGCAGGAGGGAAACATGCCTTTAATTCTTCATCTTCCCAAGTAAACCCAGAAGGGGCAAAGCGGGAGGGAAGACTTGAAACGTTTTTCAGACGGAACACAAAGATGCTGCTATGTCTCCACATCCCACCTAAGTCATGACAAGGGGCACCTGTTTGACAGCAGATGTAGGTAACCAATCAATAATCTCTCACTGTATTATCAATATAATTCGTTCAAATTCCTGCTTTCGCCTCCGTCCTAAATGTGAAGGTGTTACTAGCACATTCGGGCAGAATGTCAAAGGGGAATTATGGGTGCAGGTGGGAATTCAGTTGGAAAACATTATTCCAAACACGTTTCTGCCCCGTTTATACAAAAAAAAAAAAAATTATGCTGAACAACACAATGGCTGAAAAGAGAAGAGAAAATTGGGGAAACGGATGTATTTTCACAAACAAGCAATTAGGTCAGTCAGCCCCGGAACCCACAAACCGACAAAGGCCCTCAAAGGAAGGGCTTGTCATTTGGGGGTGGGGGTACGGGGGGTCCTGCAAAATAGCCCCTTCCATGCAGTCACTGCCTCCCAGAGCTGTCGCAGATGACGTGGTGCACACCTCGGGCCAGAAGTCAAGTTCTGCACAGACCTCAGCCGGGCAACAGGTGTCTTGCTGTGGGTGTGGTTAAGCCAGCCGGATATTTGTTCAATTCGAATAAATGTTTCATTCCTTGTCTCTTTTTGTTTAAACCAAGACCTCAACACGGATCCCTGACTGGGGTTGCCCCAAACACACCTCCGGCCACCCGCCCCTCCCCCCATCACCCGCCCCCCCAGCCCACCTCATCGACAACTCCAGACCTAGCGCCGGAAAAAATTCCTGCATCTCCAGCGGTGCCCTCAGAAGTAACACGCCAGTCCCCGTCGCGTGGTCCCTCTCTCGCAAAACAAGTACCGGCGAGTGAGGCAAAAATAGAGCCCCTCCTTCTGATCATCCTCCACCAAGACCGCAAGGGTTAAAGCATCACCCAAATAAATACGCACAGGCACACACACACAATTTCCACGGAACAAGATGGCAACCTCCTCGTCCTCGCCAGGAGGTTCCAGCGCCCTGACCCCTCGGCCCCACGCCCGGGGCGCAGGGGCCGCGGGGCGCGCGGGGCGCAGGGCAGTGGAGGGGGAAGGGGGGAAAGGCTCGCTGGGAGGCGGAACGCCGGGGTCCTCGAGTTGGTAAAGTTGTCCACGCTAAGCTGGCCCCCGGCCCTGCATCCCTGAGCCGCCCCCCCCCACACCCCGTCCACAGGGGTCTCGGGGCGCACGGGAACCCTCGGGGACGCCGTGCCATGACCACGCTCGCTGGCACAGTCGGCCCGGGGCGAGGGGGGAGCAGGGCCCCGCCGGCCGGGTGGTGGCGGTGGCGGCGGCCGGAGCAGAGCGAGCGGCGCCGCCCCGAGTGCCAGAGGTTCGCCAACCCCAACAGGTCTCGAGCTCCGGGGACTCGCAGCCCCGAGGCCGCGCGGGCATCAGGGCCCTGGTCCTCACGGCCGCGGCGACCAGCCCGGGTGGGGGGGGGGGTCTGCTTGGAAGTCTGACCGCCGCCCCTCCTCGCCTCGCACACCAGCCCCGGCCCCCC
>NW_024412700.1:2389725-2413558 GCF_014898765.1 Herpailurus yagouaroundi | reverse complement strand
GGCGGCGTGGGGCGCGCCGGTGGCCGCACTTGTCCCTGGGGGCGGGGGCCCCGGCGGGGCGGCGGCGGCGCCAGGGGCGGGCGGGCGAGTGTGTGTGTGTGCGTGTGTGCGCGCCCGCGCGCGTTCACACCGGGTGCTCCGCCAGGACTGGGCTGGACCCGGAAGCCTCGGGCGGCGGCGAGGTGACGCGAGCCCACACTGTTTGGGTAGAGCCGGGAGACGCCCCCTCCCCGGGGGGCCGTGTGTGTGTGCGCGCGTCGCTGGCACGCTCGGGTCTCCGAACACGCACGAAGGTGCTTTCCGCGGGTGCCTCCGCCGCCTCCTGCCCAGCGCTAGCAGCGACCGGCCGCGACTACCTCTGGCTGCGCCCGCGGGAGGGGGACAGGGGCGGGGCAGGGCGAGGCGCGCCGGTCCGCCGCCAGTGCGGCCCGGCCGAGGGGGGGGGGGGGAGCGGAGGGCAGGCCGGGGACGGCAGCTTATAAATCATGTTGTTGCGAGTTACTAGGGGACACACGTTGCGTCGCCATGGTTGCGCTCCGGATCTGCCTCCGAATCCGCCGCCGCGGCAGCTCCCTGGCCCCTCGGCTCCGCGCGCCCGCCGGCACGGACGCGCTCCGGCCGCACACCTGGCCTCCCGGGCTCCGCTGCCCAGCGGGCCGCCGCCCGGCCGCGGCCCCTCGGGCGTCTTTGTGTCTCCGCCTGTGATCCCAGCGGCTTCCTACGGCCCGGCCTGGCGCCTGTGGGTCTGCCGGGCCCGGGAGCCACTTAGCGTTCGCCCGGGCCCGAACCCGGCCCCCATTCCTGCACCCCAAGCGACCGGTTACCCAGGGACCGCGCCCTGGGTTCCCCGATCTCCACCCCGAGCGCTCCTGGCACTGACCAGTCGCCGCCTGGGGTTCGCTCTCTGGACCACACACGGACGCGCGCTCCCGAGAGCGCGCACGCACAGGGTGGTCAAATTCAAGTGCTGACCCAGCCAGGCCGCTGCCAAGAGCAGACAGAGGATGTCTCCCCGCGCCGCGCCATTCCTCCACGAGGGGCCACGGCGCTCAAAACCGGTATTTGGAGCTGCTTCAAGGGACACGGAAACATCAGGCTTCAACTCACGTGTGTGTGTGTGTGTGTGTGTGTGTGTGTGTGTGTGTGTGTGTCCCGCGCGTGCGCGCTCGCGCCCTCGCCTGGGGGGCAGTGGCGATGGTGAAAGGCTGGGAGGGGTTGGAGAAGCTTTTCCTTTTTTTTTTTTTTACATTCACAAAAAATCGTGTATCAGAATGAATACGATGCCAGTTTTGAACCCATAGTGGAGCAGAAAATTCTTAGCAATTGCAACAGTAATTATATGTAAATTACCCACAGTGCCTTCAAGCATGCACTTTATTAGACATTATAGGTAATGTATACATAAACACACACAAGCATTCGGTTTACACGTGAAAACTACTTGTCAGTAATGATCTGGCTTAAAAATTAGGTGGAAGAAATAGGTGAACCAAAGCTAAATCCTTGAAAAGAAGCTTTTTTTTTTTATGTTTTATTTTTGAAAGACAGAGCGTGAGTGGGCAGGGGGTGACCAGAGGATCCAAAGCGGGCTCCTCACTGACAGCCGCAACCCCATGCGGACCTCCAACTCAGGAACCCTGAGATCATGACCTGAGCGGAAGTCGGCAGTTCTGAGCCCCCCAGGTGCCCCTGAAAATCAGCTTTTAAAGGAACGTGGATTGGCATTTGCCAGAAGGTGGAAGGCAGAGGAACATTCCTGCCTTCTGTGTTAGATTGTTAATGACAACTTTTCTCCAGAAGTGAACACCCGCACAATCTTCCTTGTGCTACTGAACTTTGCACTAAACCCACCAGCCCAATGTGGACAAAAAAAAAAAAAAAAAAAAAAAAAAAAAAAAAAAAAATTACCACCAACCTAAATTGGTTTGAAGCAACCAAATGAAGGTGGTTCTTCCTCTTCTTTATATGAAGCAGCATTAATTCATCTGGAACCTTCTCTCCTCCATCCCAACAAGAACAGGCCAGTTGGAACTGTCTCCCCACAACCTCCCTTTCTCCATCCCATCACCGCATGATGGAGTAGGGAGAGAGAATCCAGAGAAGAGGACAAACATATTTTTTTAACTTGCCATTGTTGTAACTAACTTTTCATTATCTCCGGAAATGGAAAGTGGGATACACTGGATTACACTTTGAGTTCGTATGTAAATACGTCAGTTGACTGAAGGTCTTCCCAGAACTCACCAAACCGTACCAGCCGAAACCATTCGTGTGGGGCCCCTGTGGCCTATCTGTGCCTGACCTCTGGCAGAAGGGCCCACAGGAATGACAGAGCTAAAAGCAGGCATAAAAAGGGAACACTGAAAACAAAAACAAAACGAGGGAACACTGTACACAATAAAAGAGCAAAGCAGCTCTGAACGACCAGCAGTGACTACTCATTCTTTGCAACTCCTTTGCCTTTAGCCATTGACTTGGGGGAAGCTGGGGGAAGAAAGAATACGGATGGATAAAGAGGGATCCCGAAGAAGGAAAGAAGCCAAGAGTATAGGGAAAGAATGCTTGAAATACGAAGATTCTCCACTGTCGTATTCATTTCAGATATTACTTTTATGAGGAAATTGGATGAGGAAGTATTATGGGAAGATGGCATGGCCGTTAGACCCTCCCTCCCATCATCTGCTGGTGTCCTCAGTTCCTGCAGCTGTTATTTCCGGTTTCCTTCCCACCTGCCAGGACAGCATGTCTCCCCATTTCCAACATCGAATCTCTTGTTAGGCTGCGGCAGACAGACCTGCCCCATTTTTGTGCCCAGGCTCTCTCCAAACCTGCCAAATACAGCCACGGGATTTGGCCATCTTTCTGCTCCATCCTTGTGTATTGTGTGCATTAGCGACTGCTCTGACTAACGTAGCTTTTAAGTTGAGACTTTGGCAAAAGACGGCTTCACAATTGACATCAGGCAACATTTACAGTAGGAGAGATTCCTCACATCATTTGACCGGTGTTCTTGTTACGTCCTACGAGAGGTTTAACTTGATTCAGGTGAATTCGACCTTAAGGAAACCCAACATGTGAAATCCCCAACGTATTAAAGCGGAAGCCTCGGTGGCTTTATTGGTCCGCGTTCTCCAGAGAAACAGACCCAGTAGGACGTGTGCGTGTATATATGTAAATTTATTATAAGGAATTGGCTCACATGAATTGTGTCTTACGAACTGGCATGTCCCAAGAGCTGCAGTCAGCAAGCTGGAGCCCCAAGAGAACCAATCGTCTAAATTCTAGCCCAAAAGTCAACAGACCCAAGACTCAAGATAAGCCGATGTTTCCGTTTGAGCCCAAAGGCAGGAAAAAAACTGATGTCCCAGTTTAAAGCAGTCAGGGGGAAGGAGTGCTCCCTTCATCAGCCTTTTTCTATTCAGGTCTTCAGCTGATTGGACGAGGCCCACCCACATTAAGGAGACCAATGGTAATCTCATCCCGGAACACCCAGAATAATGTTGGACCAAAATACCCGGGCGCCCCATGGCCCAGTCGACTTATGAAATTAACCATCAGAGCTCATGGGAAAAGAGAGAGACTGTGATCACAAGCTCTTCTTTCACAGATTAAGTCATTGCTGACGTTCTTTAAAATGTGAGCTCTCTTACTGCATTAAAAACATTCATTCGGGGCGCCTGGGTGGCGCAGTCGGTTAAGCGTCCAACTTCAGCCAGGTCACGATCTCGCGCTCCGGGAGTTCGAGCCCCGCGTCGGGCTCTGGGCTGATGGCTCAGAGCCTGGAGCCTGTTTCCGATTCTGTGTCTCCCTCTCTCTCTGCCCCTCCCCCGTTCATGCTCTGTCTCTCTCTGTCCCAAAAATAAATAAAAAACGTTGAAAAAAAAAAAACATTCATTCTATGTAATTTGATTTACCCTTAAATTTTCAGGAAGGTAAATTCTGGAAAAAAAACAAATGAGATCTGTCAGTAGCGATTTTACAATGGATTCCAGAAAGCATTCAGGAATCAAACAAATTAAGTGAACGTACGCAGCCGCACTAATGATATGCCAGCCACAGTGATTTTACTGTAGGAAACAGACCTGGTACTCAAAATGTCCACAGTATCTGGCGGGAGACATCAAAATTAACAATATTGACAACAACAATAAGAATACAAGTATGATCCAAGAATATAAAATACAGGGCTTGTGGGATGTTTGGGCAAATATCAGAGAAAACTAAAACAGGAGGTGACAGCTGAAACGCATCTCAAAGGAGTGCTATAAATGTCGACGTTAGGGACCTGGAGCTGAGGAAAGGAAGAGCCAGCAAAGGAAGTGCATGAGTATTTCAGAATGCTAACACACGGCGGGTGCCTCGGTCAAGCCCCTGACTCCAGCTCAGGTCAGGATCTCCCGGTTCGTGAGTTCGAGCCCCGCGTCGGGCTCTGGACTGACAGCTCGGAGCCCGGAGCCCGCTTCGGATTCTGTGTCTCCCTCTCTCTCTGCCCCTCCCTCGCTCATGCTCTGTCTCTGTCTCTAAAAAATAAAAAAACATTTTAAAAAAATACTGCTAACATATGGAAGCACGCGTGGATGATGGGGGGGGGGGTGGGAGTAGCTGTGAAAGCCCCGGGGACCACTGCTTGTGGGAAATGCAGAGGCCCAGGCCCTCAAGTAGAGAATAATCCTGCCAGATCCACGATGAACCTCCTCTAATGCGCCCTACAAAGGCAAAGCGGCAGAAATCCTGCACAAATTTTGAGGAGGAACAGTCAAGATGTGGACGTTGTGGCAAACGGTTTGGGTGAGAGAAGCGTCATCTGTGGACCTTCCACCTGAAACTGGAAAATCTGAGGTCGCCCCATCTCGCACCTGACCCACATCCGGCCCATTCCTTCAGGACCATGAAGGCACATTACCAAGAGACGGAAACCACGCTGTCCCAACTCAGTGACAACGTGACATTAAAACTGCTCTGCTGGCCACTTACACACTCACCTTGCTTCCAGCTAGAACAGCGCTTCTAAAAACTTAGCGCACGTATTTATTTACGTGTCTGCCTCCGTGTACCACATTCAGGGTATCCTATGTCCTGCTTCTCTCTGCACCTTCGTGCTCTCTGACAGTGACTGATGGAGAGTAGGTGTGCCCTACGTGTTTCTGAAACAAACGAGACCAGGAGTGGAAAGGCACAACGCTCTCTCTCCCACCGCACTCACAACAAAGGGCTGACATTGCACAATGTCTCAATAAATCTCTTTTCTTAAACCCAGCTACGCTGCTCTGTTGATGAAAAAGATCTCAGAGGAATCCCACGTGTATCCATAAACAATCCTCCAAATTTGATGAGAAGACCTTTGTCTTTGGCAATGTTTCACTTTGCCAGAACAGGTCTCAGAGTCAAGGAAGTTATTTATTAATTTATTTGTTATCTCTCTCTGGCCTCGCTCGATTCAGCACGGTTCCATGGATGTCACAAGTTTCTCGGGAAAAAGATACTTCTGACCTAATCCTTTATATGAGATAGGCTGGGGTGGTCTTCTATTTTGGGAAATAGACCTCCACAGACCAAAATACATACAGTTCAGAGTCTCTCTTCTCTCCTCGCACTTGTCTGAACAATAACGCGTGTGTTTTATTGAACCCGCCATTGACGGCTGAAGGAATGAAGGCTAGAGACCCTGCGTTTCAGACCCATGGTCAGGCCACACTTCCTCAACATTCCAGGCTAAACCCACTAATTTCAACCACTCAACAAATATTGCCTCCTCACTGGAATTATAGTTAAGACCTCCTGACTCGTGCCGTATTTTGTTGGTATTAAGTAGTTTCTAGAGGAAGGGTAGGGAGTGTCAAACTGTTGATCACACTTTTATACATTATCTGTATAGGGAGGGGCGCCTGGGTGGCTCAGTCGGTTAAGCGTCCAACTTCAGCTCAGGTCTTGATCTCACCATCTGTGAGTTCGAGCCCCGCGTCGGGCTCTGTGCTGACAGCTTCAGATTCTGTGTCTCCCCCTCACTCTGCCCCTCCCCTGCTCATGCCCTGTCTCTCTCTCTCTCCAACATAAAATTAAAAACAATAAAAAAAATTTTTTTAAAAAGAGTATCTGTATAAAGAAGCTTTGTAGATGGGCACATTATGGGAAACTAAAAGCAGTTAAATGTCTGAGACTCCTATTATCCTTAGGCAACGTGAAATTCCTTCATATAACATCTATTTTATGGAACCAGTGGAGCAGAATATATATTTTTGAATTCCTGGGGAATCGCTTGTAGAAGAGAAATGGCCCAACACTTATGAACTGAAAGGAATGGGCATAGAAAGTGTATTTGGGCAAAGACAGGGATTTCAATTTGCTTACAAGATTCTGCGGCCAGTTGAGGCACCGAGCTGAGAACACACAGATCTCTTGACCTCTGCTTTTCACTGAGCCTAGATCAGATGTGGCCAGAAAGAAATGAAAACCTGAATATCTGTCAGTAAATGTAAGTCCCGTTGTACATCTATGGCTCAGGCATACACACGACACACATTACTTCTTCCCTGCTAAAAATACCACAGGCATATATTTTTTAAAATAATAAGCCTGTTTCATTTTTCCACAAAAATAATATTAACTCAAAGCCCCAGTGAGCCGCCATTTCACACCTACTAGAATTGCTATAGTAAAAATGTCGGGGCGCCTGGGTGGCTCAGTCGGTTAAGCGTCTGACTTCATTTCAGGTCATGATCTCACAGATTGTGAGTTCAAACCCCACGTCGGGCTCTGCGCTGACATCTCAGAGCCTGGAGCGTGGTTCAGATTCTGTGTCTCCCTCTCTCTCTGTTCCTCCCCCACTCGTGCTCTGCTCTCTCTCTTTCAAAAATAAATAAACATTAAAAAAAATTTTTTTCAAATGTCAGATAAGAAGCGTTGGTGAGGACGCAGCGAAACTGGAAACGTTGCATATTCCTCAGAAACTGGAAACTTTGCATATTCCCGGTGGGAATGTAAAATGGCACAGGTACGATGGGAAATAATCTGGCGCCTCCTCAAAGGGCCAGACATAGAGTTACCATTTGACCCAGAGGTTCCAACCTTGGTATAAATACTCGAGAGAACGGAAAACATATGCCTACCACAACTTGTATACAAATGCCCAGAGCAGCATTATCTACAATAGGCGAAAGGCAGGAATAACCCAAAAGTCCATCAACTAATGGAAGGATAAACAAATGGCATGTCTCTACACAGTGTGATACTATTCACACATAAAAGGAATTAAGTAGATTCATGGAACAGCATAGAGGAACCTTATAAACATTTTATGCTACATGAAAGAAGCCAGTCACAAAAGACTACATATTGTAGGATTCTTCCATTTACATGAAATGTCCAAAACAGGGAAATCCACAGACAGACAGAAGTTGTTACCAGACTGGATACGAAGGGGGAGGGGAAGGGTGTTGGTGATCACAGACCTTAGTTGTAAGGGTTAAATTGTAGTGTAAGGCTAACGTGTAGCTTGAAAACTAACAGCTTTGTTCTGACACTGAAGGTCAAGAGATAACAGCCTTGCTTTACTCTTGTAAATTATGCTTCGTACTCTTGTAAATCAGGCTTCACCAATGAAGGCAACAAAAGCTCAAAGAAAGAGCATCAGAGGCAAGGTCAAAGAGATCCACTGGTTGCAACTTAGCGGCAAAACGTCTAAAATAATCACCCCATCCAGCAACTGTTTCTAACTCATCTGAGAACTGTTTCTAAGTCGTCTGGGAACTGTTTCTCTGTTCTGTTCCCAGGTGATGATAAAACGATGTGATCGGCCATAAAAACTCTGTACCCCGGCTGTTCGGGGCCACACTCTGATCAAGAGTGTTGGTCCAGATCGGTCGGCCTTGCCGATCAGTGCAGTAAACTTTGTTGTGACTGTCACTGGTGCCCGTAGCATTCTGTTTCAGGAGTCGTGTGGATGCAACATAGTGACTGTAAATGGGTACAAGGACACTCTTTCTGGAATGACCAAATACTCTAAGCTGATGGCTGCACAATTCTGTGCATACTAAAAATTAATGAGTTGCACCTTTTAAAAGGATGGACTTCTTTGTCCAAAAATATCTCATTTAAACTTTTTTTTTTAAGGAGAGAATTTTAATTTCTTTTTAAGTAGGCTCCATACCCAGTGTGGAGCCCAACATGGGGCTTGAACTCATCACCCTGAGATCGAGACCTGAGCTGAGATCAAGAGTCTGATGCTTAACTGACTGATCCACCCAGGTGCCCCAAAACTTTTTAAAAAGACTACTGAGTGAAGAAAAGGAAAACCCTAGGAGGATTCTGCACTGAGAATGCTTTTTTTTAAAATGTTGTTTGCTTTTGAGAGACAGAGAGTGAGTGCATGCACGCAGGGGAGGGGCAGAGAGAGACACAGAATATGAAGCAGGTTCCAGGCTCTGAGCTGTCAGCACAGTGCCTGATATGGGGCTGGAACCCAGGAATTGTGAGATCATGACCTGACCTGAAGTTGGACGCTTAACAGACTGAGTTGCCCAGGCGCCCTAGCACTTAAAAGGTTTTTAAGTTTTAACTTAAAGAAGCTAAAATTAGAAATAAAAGGCAACTGCATATGGGAATGGCTACATAATAAAACATGAATTTCTAATTGTGTCAAAAGGTTGACTAACAAAACTTTAAATAGAAATAAAACATTTAAGGTAAAATCTTATTTAACTATCATTACTTAAGATAAATGCATTTTCTTATACACGTATTCTCTATAAATTGTTTATTCATAATATTTGCTTCATTTTTTCCCTGTTCATCTATTTATTTGTTCTCTTATTGATTTGTATTTTTTAGCATTAAGAAAATTGACTCGACAGGAATTTTAAGTAGCATTTAAGTAGCATTACTCATTTGTTGTTCAGCTTTGAACTTCTTTAATGGTCTAATTTTTATAAGTAAATTTCAAATGGTTTTAATGCATTATGACTGACTTTTGACTTGCTAAGATACTGGGAGAAACCTAAAATATAAAAGCCTGTGTGGAGGCCGCCAAAGCTAGCTTGTTTTCTTTTGCAAATGCAAGCACAGCCCGAGTTTGTATCTGTAATTTCACTTAGGGGAAAAGAAAAAAGTCTAGGACAGACATTTTAGGCATTATTTAGGATAACTTCTAAAAACAAAACAAAACAAGACAAAAACCCAGACTTTGAGAACTAGCTGGGTCTATTTTGTGAGGTCAGCCCACTTGAGTGAAGTGAAGGTGACCATGCACATGGCTGTAGGTGTTGTTAAAGATGACAGACACATAATCTGAAATGTAGGATTAAGATGCTGGAGTAGGACTTGTATCAATCAGATCTGTCTTTGATGCTGATGGGCCAATGGCCACGGGCAAATGATCACAGCCCTTTTGTATTCTCACAGCTTTGGCAGGTCAGCAAGAGTTCTTAAAGGTATAGATACTCTTTTGTTTTCTTTCTTTCTTTCTTTCTTCCTCCCTCCCTCTTTCTTTCTTTCTTTCTTTCTTTCTTTCTTTCTTTCTTTCCTTCTTTCTTTTTCTTTCTTTCTCCCTCCCCCTCCCTTTCTTTCTTCCTTCCTTTATTTCTTTCTTCCTTTTTTTTTCTATTTTAAAATCTTACTTCATCCCTTCCAACTACATCTATTGTAACCCCATCCTATTTTTTAAAAAGTTTGTCTGCCTCTTCTTTTCATCTTCCTCTGTCCCTTTATTTCTCCAGAGTCCAAAATTAATGACTCTTAGCAAAGTGGGTATGGAGAGAATGTACCTCAGCATGAGGAGGACCACATGTGACACCCTCACAGCCAGCATCATACTCAATGGTGAAAAGTTGAGAGCTTTTCCTCTAAGATCAGAAATGAGACAAAGATGCCCACTCTTGCCACTTTCACTCAACATAGTATTGGAAGTCCTAGCCACAGCAATTAGCCAAGAAAAATAAATAAAAGGCATCCAAATTGAAAAGGGAAAAGTAAACTATTTGTAGACGACATCATACTATAGATAGAAAACCCTAAAGATCCACCAAACACCTGCTCAAACTAAAAAATGAATTCAGCAAATTTGCAGGATACAAAATTAATATACAGAAATCTGTTGGGTTTCTATACACCAATAACAAACTGGCAGAGGGAGAAATTAAGATTACAGTTTTATTCACAATTGCATCAAAAAGAACAAAATAACTAAATAAATTTAACCAAGGAGGGAAGAGTTGTACACTGAAAACTATGACATTGATAAAAAAAAAAAACTGAAGAAGACACAAATGAATGGAAACATATTCCACACTCATGGATTCCACTGGAGGAATTAATATCGTTAAAATGTCCATACTTACCCAAAGCAACATACAGATTCAACGCAACCCCTATCAAAGTCCCGATGGCATTTTCCCACAGAATGGCAACAATTTTTAAATTTCCATGGAACCACAAAAGACCCAAATAGCCAAAACAATCTTGAGAAAGACGAACAAAGCTGGAGGGACCACACTCCCTGATTTCAAACCATACTACAAAATTATAGGAATTAAAACAGTTTGGTATTGGCATAAAAACAGACACATGGACCAATGGAACAGAATAGAGAACCCAGAAATAAACCCACACATATATGGTCAACTGATCATGACAAAGGGGCTAAGAGTATACAATGGAGAAAAGACAGCCTCTACAATAAATGGTTCTGGGAAAACTGGACAGCTACACGCGCAAAAAAAAAAAAAAAAAAGAAAAAGAAAAAGAAAAAAAAAAGAAAAAGAAACTGGACCACTATTTTACACCAGACACAAAAATTAACTCAAAACAGATGAAAAAGACTTGATATAAGACCTGAAATCATAAAGTTCTTAGAAGAAAACATAGGTGGTAAACTCCTTAACATCAGTCTTGGTGACTATTGTTTTTGGATTTGACACCAAAAGCAAAGGCAACAAAAGCAAAAATAAACAAGTGGGACTACATCAAACTGAAAAGCTTTTACACAGCACAGGAACCGTCAACAAAATGAAAAGATAGCCTGTGAAATGTGAGAAAATATATGCAAATCATGTCTGATAAGGGGTGATATCCAAAATATATAAAGAGCTCCTACAACTCAAGAACAAAAACAATTTGATTTAAAAAATAGAAGCTATGGGGCACCTGCATCGCTCAGTTGGTTAAGTGTCTGATTTCAGCTCAGGTCATAATCTCACCGTTCGTGAGTTCGAGCCCCACCTTGGGTTCCGTGCTGACAGCTCTGAGCCTGGAGCCTGCTTCAGACTCTGTGTCTCCCTCTCTCTCTGCCCCTCCCCCATTCATTCTCTCTCTCTCTCAAATAAATAAACATTAAAAAATAGATCTTAATAGACATTTTCCCAAGAAGACATATAGATGGCCAACAGGTACACAAAAAAGATGCTCAACATCACTCATCATCAGGGAAGCGCAAATCAAAATCACAATGAGATACCGCCTCACACCTGCTACAAAGGCATTATCAAAAAGACAAGAAATAGCAAGTGCTGGCAAGGATACGGAGAAAGGAACCCTCACGCACCCTTGGTGGGAATGCAAATCAGTGCAGCTGCTGTGGAAAGCAGTATGGAGGGTCCTCAAGATAGTAAAGACAGAACTACCTTATGATCTAATGATTCCACTTCTGGGGACTCATCCAAAGGAAACAGAAACACTAACTTGACAAGATCTCTGTGGTCCCATGTCCACTGCAGCATTATTTACCATAGCTAAGGCAGGGGAACAACCTAGGTGTCCACTGACGGATGAAGGGATAAAGGATAAAATTTAGCCGTTTGCAAGAACATGGATGGAGCATGCTAAATAGGTCAGACAGAGAAAAACAAATACTGTATGCTCTCACTTATATGTGTAATCATTAAAAAAAAAAGCTCACAGATATAGAGAACAGATTGGGGTTTGCCAGAGGAAGGGGTGGGAGGCAGGTGATTTGAGCAAGGGGGATCAAATGATACAAACTTCCAGTTGTAAGATAAATAAGTCATGGGGATGGAATGTAAAGCATGGCAGCTGTAATTAATAATACAGTATTGCATATTTGAAAGTTGCTAAGAGAATAAATCTTAAAGGTTCTCATCCCAAGAAGAAATGCTATCACTAGATATGGTGACGGATGTTAACTAAACTTCCTGTGGCGATCATTTTGCAATATCTACAAATATCTGTCATTATGTGGTACACCTGAAACATAATGTTGTATGTCCACTATACTGCAATTAAAAAACAATAATCCTTATTGATTATTAGACGCCATGAAAAACTCTAACCGAAGGGGTTTGGAGAGCTTCCAGGTTGGTGAACACACGGAGGTCCAGGGACAGTGGCATGCCTGGAGGGGGCACGGCAGTTCTGTGTCCTTTCCCCACACCTGGCCCTATGTCCCTCTTCATCTGGCTGTCTATCTGTATCCTCTGTTGTATCCTTTATAAGAAATAAGTAGATGTAAGTAAAGTATTAGCACGGAGTTCTGTGAGGCTTTCTATGAAATCACTGAACCTGAGAAGGTCATGGACCCTCAATTTGTAGTCAAGCTGGAGGGAAGTATGGCTAACCTTGGGATTTGCAACTGGCATCTGCAGTGGGAGCTGGCATATGGGATTGAGCCTTTACCTTGTGGGGTCTACGCTAACTTCAGCTAGTTAGTGTCAGGACTGAATTGAGTTTCAGGACACCTTGCTGGTATCCAGGCATTTGAAGATCTGTTGCTGTGGAAAGAGCTCCCCCCTGCAACGCACACCCACATGTGGTGTGAGAACTATGCTGTGTGTACAAAAGAAATTGTTTCCTTTTAGGACCTTTTCTCTAAAGAATGGCTACCACCAAATCCTCCTCTGGATGATGCCATCTGCCTACGTGGAAGAATTCAATAAAATAAGTAGTTCTATCACAGCATAACATACAAACTTATATATTATAGACCTGAAACTAATGTAATATCGTGTGTCAACTACACTTCAGTATTTTTATTTTATTTTATTTTATTTTATTTTATTTTAATGTTTATTTATTACTGAGAGAGAGACTGAGACAGAGTGCGAGCAGGGGAGGGGCAGAGAGAGAAGGAGACACAGACTCTGAAGCAGGCTCCAGGCTACGAGCTGTCAGCGCAGACCCCAACACGGGGCTCAGACTCACGAGCTGTGAGATCATGACCTAAGCCGAAGTGGGACGCTTAACTGACTGAGCCACCCAGGTGTCCCTAGATTTCAGTCTTTTAAAAAAGTAGTCCTATGAAACTAGCTTAATGATGTCATCAAGAGCATTTTTCCTTACACTGAGAAATGTCCCTTTCAATGAGTAACTGTCTTTGCCTCAATCCTGGACCGAGATTTGCTGTGCCCAACCAGGTGCCTTACGGATAATGTACATGGTGCGCTAAGTGCATTGCTCTCTGTGGCGTCGGATGCATAGCTCGCTGCAGAAGACTTCCGGGCATGTGCTTTTATCTCCAGACCCGACTCCTGGCTTCTTAGTTTCCCACCTCCTGTTTACCAAAATTCCTTCCTTCTCTTCTTTGACAGTGCAGTCTTTTAGGAATGATTTGTATCTTTTGGATATGCTACCTGCATTAGAGAAAAGTAGCATGGGTGAATAACCAATCACCATTGATTTATATTAAGTCCCCGGACAGACATGTCTTAGTTAAAAAGTGCACCTGTGCAGAAGGCTTTGCTTCTGAGGCTGCAAATTGTGTTAAATACAACTTTCAATATTTTTATGGGGTTCATGGGGTATGAGGACCATTATTGTTATTAACGTCAATCCCACTGCCTTTAATTTATATAAAGTCATTTCTTCTAATATAGAAAATTAATTAACCTAGAAGTTTCTAATTGTCTACATACGCTTTAAAAGGAAGCATTTATCTGTGATAACTGACTAGGAACATTTAGCAAGTGGTGAAATAGCTGTAGAGACCATAATTTCCATGTCTGATACGGGGAAGGATAATAAAAGTGCCATTCTGTAACACCTGCTACGTTACTAAGCATCTCAGTAATGCTTTTAAAAATTAACATATTCTCCATAATTAAAACGGGGATACGCAGGCACAGGACATTAATTTCTCTGCCCCCTGCTTTGTCTGTTAGGGGTGTGTCTGAGTATCTATATGTCAAAGGTTAAGATGTCAGGTGTTTTAGGTGGTGAGAAAAGGAGGGAATGAGGTAGAATATTCTCTAAATAATTTAGAAGCCAGGGACACAATAAGGGTCTGCTTTAAAGGACCACAGAAGTGCCCACGGAAGGAGGTAGACGGCACACTCATGCTGGTAAATGGAGGAATAGGTGAATAAAGAGACATTCTTTAAAGGTGTAGCAAGATTGGGAAATCCAGCCAAGGATAGGGCAGTACCAGGGGCTAGTAACTGGGGGACCAGTCCCTGTCCGAGGCTGGTAGGGGCTAGACAAGGAACAGGAAGGGAGGGCGAGTGGCAAGGTGGCCTGACAGAGGTAACCGGCTTTGGGGAATCGGTGCTGGGGGCGCAGGGGGAGAAACGCTCTGCCCTTGCTCCCCTGCCCTCCACCTCCTGCAGTGCCTCCCTTCAGCCCAACCCAGTCAGAAGCCACCGGGCAAGGATGCCATTAAGCACTTCAGCCTCCTGGGGCACAAAGAGGGTGGAGGAGAGTGAAAGGCACCTGGAGGGCTAGAGGGGGTCGTTGGGCAGCCCCACATCTCCCAGCAGGGTGGAGATTCCCCCAATTGCCCAAGTATTTGACAGTTAATTTTTTTTTTTACGTTTATTTCTTTTTGAGAGACAGAGAGAGGCTGGAGGAGGAGTAGAGCGAGGGAGACAGAGGAGCTGAAGCAGGCTCTGTGTTGACAGCACAGAGCCCGATGCAGGGCTTGAACCCACGAAGCGCGAGATCATGACCGGAGCCGAAGTCGGGTGCTTAACCGACTGAGCCACCCGGGAGCCCCCTTAATTAAAAATTTTTTTTAACGTTTATTTATTTTGGAGACAGGGAGAGACAGAGCATGAACGGGGGAGGGTCAGAGAGAGAGGGAGACACAGAATCCGAAACAGGCTCCAGGCTCTGAGCCGTCAGCCCAGAGCCCGATGCGGGGCTCGAACTCCCGGACCGCGAGATCGTGACCGGAGCCGAAGTCGGGTGCTTAACCGACTGAGCCACCCAGGCGCCCCTTGACATTTACTTTTTGGTAAGTCATTCCTTTAGACTGAGACAGTGGTCCAATTCTGAGGCTCTGAATATACTGGAATAGATGGTCCAATCTTTGGTTGTCAAAGGGTAATAACGGCGATTTGTAGAATGGAAAATGACAATAACAATGGCAACCTTTACGTGGGGCTGACGACGCACGCACGTGCCCTGCGTGCTTTCGTACGGCAGCCAACCCGGCCCGAGCAACAGCCCCATCAACAAATGCCAGTGGGTCTCCACGGTGGGGACGGTAGACACACTACGCGCCCATGGGCCAGAGCCAGAACCGAAACCTGGAATTTCCAATCCTTTGCAGCTCAGAACACTGATCTCAGCTCTCGCGTCTCAGGTGTTCCTGCACACCGCGGTCTAGATGGCCACCCCTCGCGGAACCCACGGTGGTCCTTCACCCCTGTCACCGAGCTCTGGTCATCGGCCTCACCACGTTCCCTTGGATGCTGGCCTCCCCGACTCCCTGTCTGATTCCAGCTTTGAGTCAAGGTTGGAAAGTCTGAACTGGATGAAGAGGTAGGCAGGTCAAGCCTTAGTGTGTTCGGGCTGCTCTAACAACATACCACAGGCCGGTGGCTTACAAACAATAGAAATTTATTTCTCATAGTTCCGGAGGCTGGAGGCCCAAGAATAAGGAGCCAACAGAGTCTGTGTCTGGAGAGGGCCACTTCTACGCTGCAGACTTCGGACTTCTCCCCCTCATCACGTCCTCACAGGGCGGGGAGGCGAGAAGGGTTAGCTCTCTGTGACTCCCGTCAGAAGGGCCCCAAGTCACTCACGAGGGCCCCATCTTGGGACCTCATCTGATCCTCATCAGTTCCCCAAGGCTGTCCTCTTGGGGGTAGGGATTCCACACAGGAATTTGGGGAGACACCAACACTCATCCCGTAACAGAGTCTCCATTGGTTTTTGGACCCAAGCCCTCCTCCCTGAAGCACTTGCTCCCCATTCCCTTCCCAGACTGGCCTCGGTGGGTCTGGTCCCTCGGCACCTCCGGCCTCAGTTCCCCTGTACTCACAGATTCTAACACCCTGATGGCACTGGGCGATTTTGTTCATCGCCGAGCAACTTGTTATTTTCTGATCTATCCTATGGATTCATTCTCATTTTGTGGGCCACGTTCCCAGTGTAAAGACGCAGCCACCTAGGGAAATGCTGAAGACATATGCTCGATCCACAGAATGCATTTATACAGTTATGAATTTCTGAATGGCAGAGCAGTCGTGGGGGTATAAATATCACTTTACTGCATCACCACACACCACGATAAACTGTCACAACACAGCCCGATGCTGCCTTAATTGTCACAGATAATGATAATTATATACTGCCTCCATTAAGCCACCACATCAAGCCGTGTTCCTTCCCCACTCACATCCAGCAACTCCTCTACACGGAAAAGGAGATCAAAATCTCATCTTCATTAAACATTTCTGCTTAAAGCTGAAGGAAGGAAAAAAAAAAAAAACAAGGTCTACAAAGCAGCATATGGAGAATTATTGTGAATAGGAGCCGCGGATCTGAGGCCTCACACAGCAAGTTGGAACTGTCCCCACAGATAGGGCTTTCGGAGGACGCAGACGGTTCTTGGAAACCCCAACACATGACTCACGCAGTCATTTGAAGGCTTTCTCGTGCGAGCTGGGGGAGGCTGGGCTGGGAGGTGTAATCATAGAAGGAACCCCGGAAGGAGGAGGTTGACAGCAGATGTCCCGTCTTGGGCCAGCGCCAGTCCTGCCCCACAGAAAACCACGCTTCCGCTGCCACCAGCGTCTCTGTGCCCCACCCCCACCGGGAGAACTGTCCCCTGGCTGTGCCGGGACCATCCCTCTCCCCCCCCCCCACTGTGTGGCTTTCCCAAACAGTCTTCTGCGCCCTGTCTTCCTACAAACACCGCGACCCCACACCTCCAATCAATCAGCTCACTCCGACTCAACCGAGTCTCTATCTCCACTGATCACATAAGAAATGATCTTGTCAGTTGCAAGCAAGAAGGGGGAGGGGAAGAAAAAGCAGCAGAGAGTCTCCTATGCGGTCCTTGGAAGATGCATGTTAATGACTGATTAGAATGAGGTGGAACAGGCAGATCAGTATGTAAATGGTGCTTGAAAATAATTCACATCGTCACGATTTTAGAGCTAGAGAGAACCTTGGAGTCAACTGGGAACCAATTTAGGATATTTTCATACAATTAACTTACTTCACGAACCGGTTCATCGCTTATACAACGGACAATCTACCTTGATCCCATCCAAATCATCCCAGATCTCAAAAATGCGTGTTTCCCTCAGTGAGGTTTTAGAGCTGGTACAGGTCTGATCTGAATTCCACCGGGCAAACCAAACATGACTAAAATCTCCACCAGCCACATCTCTATAAAAAAAAAAAAAAGTATTCTAGAGACGTCCTTAGATGCTAAGCATCATCGTTAGTCCAGGGATAATATCTATTTCGCATCCGCTTTCGTTCAACTGATGTCTTCATACTGCACAAACAGTGGATGCTAACATCAAATGAAAAAAAACACCATCCCAAATGACTTAACATTCAAAGTCTATCTCCAAACATTTTCCGGTAGAAGAATCATGGCTTTGTTCCAAAGTCACAGCTAGAAAGCTGTGAGCAGGGACTGGGCAGATAGGACATTTTTCAAGCGGCAGAAATAGCTCTTTTCTGATAGAATTTTAGATTTTGTGTTGAGCTTAGCACTTTAAATATTGACTATAGCAACTAGTGCCCGCAATTTTATACACACACACACACACACACACACACACACACGCAAAGAAATGGAGAGACAGTTTCTGAGTTCTAAGGACACACATGCTAATAAGCATAATTTGGAATTATATACAGTGTTTTCTAAAAAAACTACACACTAAGCATTTTGCTTAACCCATTTGAAAAGAAAAACAATTAAAATTTTTAATGAAAGCTTGACTCTAGTCTGTAACCTAAAAATGTGGTCTTGTAAGAAGGCAAATCATTTCCATTTTTAAAATCTTCCTGGGGCGTCTGGCTCAGCCAGTTAAGTATCCAGCTCTTGATTTCGGCTCAGGTCATGATCTCATAGTTTGTGAGTTCAAGCCCCACATCAGACTCAGCACTGACAGCTTGCAGCCTGCTTGGGATTCTCTCTCTCCCTCTCTCTCTCTCTCTGTCCCACCTTACGTACACGTACGTGCACTCTCTCTTATTTTTAAATAAACTTTTAAAATAAAACAAAATAAAATCTTCCTTTCAACAGAAAAGGAATTGATTTGGAACACGTATTATAATTTTCATCAATATTTTCTATACTTACAGAGTAAGGCAGCAAATTAGGTAATGGAAAATCCAAAATAGTTTACATGTTTTGAACACTATTATGTTCAAACAATTAAAGAAGTTCCAAGTCTACATATCACTATGGCTTGTCTGGGGCTAATTACCTTGCTTAGAATACATTCTGTCTGTGGCAGACTGATCCTCTTAAGGAGTCAATAACCTGCACCCCACTCACTCTCTTGGATTAAGACACAGAGGCCTTGATTATTTTGAAAATCTGGTTTGGATGATTACATAAAATGCCATCATTGGTCATTAACACCTGAGCCTAAGTTAATTATTCCAATCGCTGGCAAGCAGAGCTCCTTTGATAATGGGACACTGTACTGCTCCTTTGGTAGGATCAGATATCAATCCACAGTGAATAATTCCTCTTCAGTCAGAACTAGGTTAAGGCTAGCATGTCCCTTGATCACGTCCAATAAGTCAGACCTGTACCGGTATCTTTTCATATGTAATATTATGAATTAAATAACCTTGACTTATTTGGGAAAAGAATGTATAATCTACCAACTCTAGATACTGTTGGGAAAGCAGGAGGGTAATAAGGAATGTTCAACTATAAATAACCCAACATATTTTAAACAGCTGCAAAGAAAATGGTATCAATCCAGAAAAAGGCATGGGAAATGCAGTGGACAGATGTTAAGGTGGTCGCCATGACTGCCGACTCCTGGTACTCATGTGCTTGCTTGTGTGACTCCTTCTCCTTGAGTGTGGAGGGCGTGGGAGTTTCGTCTAACACTCGACTCTGGGACAGGCGATGGGATGTATGTGATTCCCCGTTGCGACTACAATCCGTAAGGTCGTGCCGTTAGTCCTACCAGTAGACCTGCTCCTGCTGGCTTTGAAGAAGCAAGCTGCCATGTTGTGAGTTGTCACCTGGAGAGGCCCACATGACAAAGAAGATGGCTTCCAGTTGACAACCAGCAAGAAACGGAGCCCATCCGTCCAACAACCCACCAGGACCTGAATGTTGCCAGTGACCCACATGAGCTTGGGGTGGGGTCCTTCTCCCGTGAAGCCTCAGGTGCGACGCTGGCCCCACAGACGTCTGGATCGCAGGTTTGTGAAACAAAGTAAGTAGCAGTGTGATGCACAACAAGTAAGGACGTTTCATAGTGGTGATGAGAAGAGTTCTCCAAGAACATGAGAAAGAAGACAGAGCTTTTCCATACCTGTAAACACCGTCTGACATACCAGAAATCAGAGCTTCCATGTCCAGCAAAATTGGTGAGTAGACCTCTGGAAGATGCTTTACTCTCATGGCATTCCAAAAAAAGAGAAAAGTATATCTCCCCTAGTTATGCCTTAAACATCTCTGGGTTTTGAGCTTCCATTCACGTTAACCGTGTGCCCCGTAAACAGCAAGCCAAACCATAACTTAAGACAATCCAGTTTTGGACATGACCCCCATGTTTCAGTGGAACACAACAGATTCTTCACTTCAGGAATGTACTTTAATGGCCATGCTCAAAGAACTCCCATAGGTAGAAGTTCCAAAGGGAGGGAAAACTTACAATTAAAAAACTCAAAAACATAAAGAAAGAAGCCATCAGAAGTTCAAAGCAACCCTTTGGGGCACCTGAGTGGCTCAGTTACGTGTCTGACTTCAGCTCAGGTTATCATCTCATGGTTCGTGGGTTCGAGACCCATGTCAGGCTCTGTGCTGACCGCTCAGAGCCTGGAGCCTGCTTCAGATTCTGTGTCTCCCTCTCTCTCTGTCCCTCCCCTGCTCACATTCCGTCTCTGTCTCTCTCAAAAATAAATAAATATTAAAAAACAATTAAAAATAAAAAAATAAAAATAAATGAAAAGAAGCAACCCTCCCCTTGTATATTAGATCCAAAGATATGGAAGAGAACGGAATGATCAAATGAAATGACTAGCCTTAATGTGTTTTAAGCAATAATTGAAGGCATGACAAGGAGAATAAGAGACTATCAAAACTGAAAAACCAAATTAGGAAAATATCCAAAGAGAACGTATAGAAGTGAAGATAGAAGACGCAAAACTAGGATCTTAAAGGATGGAAATAACAATACTAGGAAACACAGCTCAGGAGAGAGAGAGTTCATGAACTAAAATACTGATTTGGATCATTGTGGTTCTAACAATGGTAAATTAACTTCTATCACGCTAACCTGGTAAACTCCGGGAAAAGATTAGAAGTAACGCAATTTGATGGTTCTCAAGACGTCTTAAAAGTAGCGATAAGCTGATGACTCTTGAAAGGAAAGAACTTCACCAAGTTAGATGAAGATTCATACAAATTTCCCCTACTGATGCTATCTGGTACATGGGATGCAGTGTGGTTAGGAAAAAACGAACAAACCAACAAGAACAGGTTTACTGGCTTTAGGTGCCAGAGGGGCGAGTTTGAGGCTCCCAGGGTAGCTGAAAATTGATGTGGAAGATCTTACAAAATGAAGGAGCTGCAGTGGAGAAGGGCCAGAGGCTCCACACAAAGACCCACAAGTATTAAATGAATTGTGAATGACAAATGTCTGCGAAAGACACCATGGAGCCCCGCAGAAAGCAGTTGGAAAGCTGAAAAAACTGAATTTAGATTTCAGTTACTGCCCACCAGAAGGAGAGCAGAACTTAGATTGACACGTTTTCCAAATTAGAGGCGTGGTAAACGTTTCAGGGTGTCTCGTGTAATCCCCAAAGGTCCACATTTAGAGACCTGTCCTAATAAAGTGCAAGGTTCACTATAAGTGAAACCTCTCCAAGTTCAAGGTAATTGGCCCTGAGTGTGACTGCCTGCTACAGAAAAATTCAATCATCGTCAGGAGACAACAAAAGAAGTCACAGTTTCGGAATGCATCATGTCCAGTGCCTAGGAATACAATACAGAATTAGCAGACATACGATGAAACAGTAAAATATCATGCATATTCAAGAGAATAGGAGTCAGTGGAAACAGACCTTGAAATTATCAACCTCCTAGAATTAGCAGACAATGAATCACACACAGCTGTGATAAACCCGGTCAAGGTTTAAAAAGAAAAATAGTTCTAAGGAGTGAAGAGATGAATAATCTCAGGAGAAAAATATACGGTATAAAAAATAAATGTAAATTCTAAAACTGGAAGATACCTGAAATTAAAAAGAAATCAGTGGATGTCATTAACACCAGATTGGAGGTGGCTGGGGAAATAGTCTATGGACTTGAAGACAGATCAATAGGAATTGTCCGATCTGAAGAACAGAGAGCAAAATACGGACGTAAAAAAGAGAACAGAGCCATATTGAACTCTGGGACAATATCAAATGGTGGAATGCATATAGAACTGGAATCCCAAAGAAAAGGAGAAATAGAAAGAGGCACACGACATTCTGTTAAAATAGAGTGTACACTGCACCATAAAATTGGTCTAAATGCACTTCACGGGGGCGCCTGGGTGGCTCAGTCGGTTGAACGTCTGACTTCAGCTTGGGTCAGGATCTCACAGCTTGTGCATTCAAGCCCCGCGTCGGGCTCTGTGCTGACAGCTCGGAGCCTGGAGCCTGCTTCAGATTCTGTGTCTCCCTCTCTCTGCCCCTAACCCACCTGCATTCTGTCTCCATCTCTCAAAAATAAGTAAACATTAAAAAAAATTTAGAAATTAAATACACTTCTCAGGAAAGACAAAGAAGTAAGCGCAAAAAAATGTATATATTGAACTTCATCAATTTTAACAACTTTGGCTCATCAAGACATCATAAAGAGGGATGCCTGGGTGGCTCAGTCAGTTTAACGTCCAAATCATGATTTCAGCTCAGGTCATGATCTCATGGTCTATGAGTTTGAGTGCCAAGGCTGCCTGGAATTCTCTCTCTCCTTGCCTGCACGAGCAAGCATCTCTCGTTTGCATGAGCGCACATGGTACACACACACCCTCTAAATAAACAAACGTTACAAAAAAAAAAAAAAAGACACCATAAAGAGAATGAAATGCAGACTGGGAGAAAACATTTGCATATATCAGACAAAGGACTAGTATCGGGAATATATAAAGAATCCCTACAAATCAATAGCAACAAAATAAGCCACCCAAATAGAATGGTAAAAGAATTTGAGCAAACACTTCAGAGAAGAATTATTTTGAGACACCAGTAAGCACAGGACAAAAAGAAGTTGCTCTACATCATGGGGAGTGGGGGGGGGGGAACCCTTAATAAGAATGGCGAAGGTCAAAACTGTCAATGCCAAGTGATTGCGAAGTACTCTCCTACATTGCTAAGCTACAGGCATAAACCTAAGGACGGGTCATTTGGAAACCTTTTAAGTAGAGTGTTATAACGTTAAACTGCACCTTTCCTGTGAGCAAGGATTCTACTCTTACGTATTTATTCAAGACAAATAAAGAGTAAATAATTGGATGACGGTGATTTAAATAATTGAAACAAGTGAAGATTGATTACTACAACAACCAAGGTATATTAAAATCTGGGCAGTGACAGGGACACAGTCAAGGCAAAGACAGGGTGAGGGTGATTAGAGTTAAAATAATGTCAAGTTCTTATTTGTTTGAAATAAGAACCAGGAAACGGATCAAATTTTGACTTACTGTATTAAATGCGCTTGTTAAAATGTGATCACCACCAACAAGTGGAAATAGAGTATTTCACTTTCAAGCCAGTAGAGGAAAGAAAATAAATTGGTTTATTTAATTCAAAAGAAAGCAAGCCAAAAGAAGAAAAGCTTAGTCAAGTATGACAAATACATGGAAAGCAGAAAAGCAGAGAGTAGAATTCCAATGTACCAGTAATTACGATCAGGGTTGAATCCAAAACTCAAAGATAAAGACTGTTAAAATCAACACAAAACCAAAATCCTGATTTGTTCTGTTTAGGAGAGGCGTATTTAAAATGTAAGTACATGGAAAGACTGAAGGTATAGAATAAGAAATTACAGAATACACTGTTCAAAAGAAATCTGGAGCCATAAGTAACATCTGAGAAAACATGCATTAAGGCAATAAGCTTTATCAACAATACAGAGAGTATACACATGGTAAAAGGAATTCACGTGTTTACTCCTAACAGCATAACTTAAAATACGTTCCTCAAAAAGGAAACGGAGGAGGGGCGCCTGGGTGGCTCAGCTGGTTAAACGTCCAACTTCAGCTCAGGTCATGATCTCGCAGTTCGTGGGTTCAAGCCCTGCATCGGGCTCTGTGCTGACAGCTCAGAGCCTGGAGCCTGCTTCGGATTCTGTGTCTCCCTCTCCCTCTCTCTCTCTCAAAAATAAATAAACATGAAAAATAATAATAAATAAATAATACAAATTAAAAATACAATAAATTGGGGCACCTGGGTGGCTCAGTCGGTT